>NW_012149019.1:2047044-2093835 GCF_000956105.1 Propithecus coquereli
TTCTGAAAAGATGTCAAAAAGCATTTAAGAAATTTAGCAGTAATATATAAGAAGGAACATGTACTATGACCAACTAGGGTTACTGTCTAGGAATATAAAGATGGGTCAGGTATCAGGAAATCTATTAATATAATTTAGAATATTAAAAGTCTAAGGAGACAAATCTATTATCTTCTGAACAGATGTCAAAAAGCATTTAAGAAATTTAACAGTCATCCAAAAATTTTTAAGAAAGCTTAATGAAAGAGAATGGATAGATTCTTTCTTTAGACAAATCATATAATACATATCAAAAGCCCATTTCTTTTTTCTTTTTTTTACAAATTTTGTTTTCTTTTTTTAATTTTTTTTTTATTTCAGCATATTGCGGGAGTACAAATGTTTAGGTTACATATATTGTCCTTGCCCAACCTGAGTCAGAGCTTCAAGCGTGTCCATCCTCCAGACGGTGCGCACCACACCCATTAGGTGTGCATATGCCCATCCCCTTCTTATAATGGGGAAATGTTAGAGGCAGTTCCAGCAAAAAAAAAAAAAAAAAAGCGACTACTATTTAACATATTCAAGGCATTAAAGCAATGCAATTAGATGCGTAAGAATTGGAAAGGAAGAATAAAACTATCTCTATTTATAAGTGACAGCATTGTATATATACAAAACCAAAAGAATAGATGGGAAATACTACTACAAACAATGGAATGATTTATAAGGCAATATTAATAATCTTCAAATACACAAACAAAACTCTTAGCAGATATATGGAATCGCAAATATGTATAATCACAACAGCAAACATTTAATGAAATAAAATAGCTAAGAATAAACCCAGCAAAAAACTATGCAGAACTCCATTTGTCCAGGAAAATAGACTTGGACAAATAGATATCCATATACATAAATATCTACATGTATGTATACCATGTGTATTTTCTCCAGTTTAATTTATAATTTAGTGCTATCTCAATAAAAATACCATTTTTTCTGAAGTTAAGCAAATCGATTTAAAAATTGATCTAGATTAGCTAGGAAATCCTGAAAATGAAGAGCTCTTTGGGTGGCTAGCCCTTCCATATATTAAAACGTAATAGCAATTAGTATGTATCTATAAATGAAATGGTGTGTTATTTATGCGTAGATGGACAGATGATAAAACGGAAGTGGAAACCCAGAAATAAATACAATTGCATGTGTATGTGTAGAGAGTTGGCAGTTGAGTATGAGAAGAATGGACAGATTGAAGTTATTCTTGGTTTTTACGAAACAAAATGGAGCATTTTGGTGATGGAGCGGCTGTGGGGACAAGAGGAAGGTGTCCAGAGTGCCTCTTCTGTGTCTGGCTCATGTCATGGGTGGCGTGGCGAGAGATAACACAGGCAGATGCACCCTAGTGTCCATTGCTAGTTATCTTCGGAGTATTGGGAACGCAGGAAAAGCTTTCTCATAGTTACAAAAAAGAAAACACGTGTCATCTACAACTATGTGAACTGTGTTGATTTCATAGGGACAAGCCGTTGTGTTTATTTCATGTGTTGACTTCACGATGGGAAGTCTTGTGGCTTCTTGGTTTATTATGCTTTATCCACTTCATCTATGGTCACTGACGTTTGATTTCTTTCTTAGTCTTGTATGGGATATCTTGGTGAGCTTATGCCTGTTTTCAGCTTCTAGCACTTTCCAGGACTCTACTGCAAGAGCTGGGTCTTGTAGGTAGCCCAGAAAGCTCTCTCACCTTCACCCCAAACAAACTGCAACTTGGATTGCGAGTTGTCACTTCCTCGATGGTTTCCTTTCCCAACTCTTGCTCCTCGGATCCATAAACCATCCTGAAGTCAGAGAGATGTTTCTGAATTAATCTGGTTATGCCCTCCTTGAAGACTTCAGTGACTCCCTGTGGCCTTTGGGATCAAGTCCAAGCTTGTGGCCGAGGAGGCCCCAAAGCATTCAACTGCCTTCTCTGAAGGCTCATTTTCTGACATTCTCTACCTTGCCCTATTTTGCTCTGGCTTTGCTGAACATTCTCTGTCTAGAATGACAGAGCTTAACCCCTTTTCATTCTTTGATTATCAGCATAGATGTCACCTTCTCCAGAAGCTTTCTTGACACCCTAGCTGGGGTTTGGGACCTATACTCTGGTGTCACGAGCTCTCTTTGCACTTATCATAACATCTCTCTCTACTCCTCTTCCCTCCCCGCAGGGCTGAGCTCCTTCTGAAGAGGGTGGTGCTCAGGCATCTTGCTCTCTAGCGAGCAGCCAGTGCCTGGCACATAGCAGCCTCTGGGGTTGTGAGTTTAAGGAGGAGGAAGGGTACAGCCCTATTTACATCCCATTCCTGTCTGACCTTGCTTAAGAGTTGTTCTCTTCTTCCTTCATTCTCAAAATCTCCTAAGAGTTCCCAAGCTGATTTATTTGTCCCATGGCCATGAAATTACTAATTGGAAGTTGCTGGTGCCCAATTCATCCTGCTGGCATCTTCCTGCCTGTCCCATTTCAGTCTCTGGAAATGCCACATTACTAGTGAACCACTACCCTTTGCAATAAATCTGCAATTCATCAATATTGTCTAAGTGTTTAATCATTTCCTTTTTTTCTTGGTGTTGGGTCATTTCAGGTCCTCCAGGGACAGGAACAAAGTACTTTGCTGAAACAAAAGGATTAAATTATGAGACTCTTCCTTTTATCCTCACATGCAAACAAGCTTGCTAATTGCAAGGTAAAGGTGGAGGGGCCTTGGACTTCTTGGCCACATGCAGTATTTAGGAAGGGAAATGAGTGAATGGTTACTTTAACTTGCGGTAAATGAGAGAAGTGAAGGCGCATTTCCTCATTGTAATAAAGTGAGAGGAAAAAGGAAACTGCAAATCTCCAATTGGTATAAAGAAAGATTAAACCCTGTTTTACTTGGAAGAATTAGAAACTCAAATTGAATTCAGATATTCACTGATGTTGTGAATTCAAAGCCATCCTTTGCATCTTAAAACACCGCTGCTGTGATGACATACTGAGATTTCATTTTCTCTGTTTTCCCTCATTAGGCACTGAGAAGAGTATTCCATTAGACCTTCTAGAAATTCTTTCTATCTTCCCCACCTTGCTCTCTGCCCCAGGAAGCTGACCATGCTGGGCCTTGGCCCTCGGAGCTCTGGCGGGGCTGGAACTGGCAGTGTTGGGAGAGAGACGGGAGGCAGGAGATGAGGGAGGTTGGGGGGTTGTTATCAGCCAGGCTGTGGTGATGGCTGTTTCCCTCTCAAAGGCTCATGTCCTGTCCAGCAGCCTCCTGTGCAGACTGGCGATCGTGCCTTCCCTTGCCCTCCAGAGGAGGAGTGGTGAAGACCCTCCTGGTTGCCAGCGATGATTGGTTTTCTTGGACCCTGCCCTCACCTTGGTAAGTAACCTTGGCATGAAATTTTCCTGAAATCAGCATGTGAGTGGCTGTTTGTTTCCTGGGACTCTGGCTGACATTTGTATCAAGGATCTTTCTGCCCGAAAAATACGATTCCAGAACACTGGGTGTTTAGAGATCGCTTACTTCAAGCCCCTCACTTTACAACGGAAGCGACTGAAGCTCCCAGAGAAGGGCGACCTCTGGATGCCACACAGCCATTCGCAGCACAGCTCCTGTCTCTGCAGACCAGCGCTCTCACCCTGGGGCCAAACGTCGCGAATGAAGTAACTGCACTCCTGCGTTAATGCCAACTGTCCCACTGCTGTAGCAGTGAGCTCTCCAAGAGCGCGTCCCACATGGCGGGCACTGTGCGAGGTGTGTACCTGTATGGTCTCCAGTCCTCCCCACTGTGTGACATGGCTGCTGCCCTTGGGCTGACGTGTTGGACAGGGAACCCTGCTGCAGCAATGTGCGACATAGCAGGAGTCCCACCTGGCTGTTTCTGACGAGAGTCACGTGCAGACCCCAGCAGTGCGCCTTTGGCCAAGACCCATCCTATGGGCTGGATCTGAAACCAACTAATGTCTAAGAGGCCACAGTAAGTGTCAAAGGAGATTTAAGCCAAGAGAGCGGCCGTGACAACTGAAAGGGCATGGGATCGCACAATCAGTGGGTGGCGTCCAGTTGTTCCCACCCTTACCACATTCAGCAGCTCGTCAGTGGACACGGCCATTCCGACGCGACAGACCATGCCAGGAAGCTCACCCTTCTCAGGTAGGAGCCCCAAGAAACAGGCGCCAAGTGCTGGCGGATACAGCCACTCTTAGGAAGTCCCTGGGAGGTGCTCAGGAGTGGCCCAGGGTCGGGAGCCAAATGAAGCCCAGAGTCAGAACCAGGAAGCTGTCACCATTGTGGGGACCTGGGATCTGGGAAGCCAGGAGCACGAGGATGTGACTCCACCAACAGCCACCTCTTTCGCCCGCGGAGCTTAAAGAAATACACAGAAAAACGTCCATGGCTGTTTTTCACATGATCAAATCAATACTTGCTTGATAAAGAAAATCTGGTAGAAACAAGGAAGTGGAGAAAAGAAAATAAACTTTTCCAGCTTGTGAATGTCACCATGTTTGCCACAAGAGCCTGTGGTCTGGGACATCCACGTACAGCGGGGAGAAGGGGCCGCCCCAGATGTGGGATCCTGCAGAGAAGCCTCAGGGGTGCACTGCTGCGTCGCTGAGGAGCCCAGAAGCAGCAGGGGACGGGTACCAGCCCCATGGCCAGCACACCTGGCTCTCAGGACTCTTGCCAGCCATGCCATCTCAGGTGAGCCACGTCATTTTCTGAGCTTCCTTTTCCTTCTCTGTAAGATTAGCTTTGCCTGAGCAGGCGTAGTCATCTCACCATGCCCGTCTTACCGCTGACTTTCTGCTTGGGAACAAAGCTCAGCAAGGCTGTGACCAGAGCGGCACCATATTGGGATCCCCTGTCACTGCTCTTCAGGCCTCCCTCTCATCTCATCCACACCCCATGGAGTTTCCAATCAGAGAGGACTCTAGTGGCAGCTGCTTGGGCTTCAGATGGCTCAAAGTCACAAGTTCCAGGGCCAGCACAGCCAGATTTCCCCTGGCCAGGAAACCCCCCACCTCCTTGAGTCTCCCCCTTGGGAAGTCACAGCCCCAACAGGACCTGTGGAGCTCCGGAGCTCCCGGGGCCACCTTCCCAAGTCAGACTCTGATGCTACTTTCCTCGTGAGGCTTCTTGGTGCTGGTCCTCGGTGCCAGGGGATGTTTGGATTAGGTCATGCGATTGCTCACCAGGAAACCACAGCTGTCTTTGCTGGTTCTCTAGGCTGTATTTCTTACAGGTGAGGCCCTTAATGCTTGGCTTCCCCAAAGACACAGGAACGACAAGATCACCCACAGGCCCAGTAGTCCTCACTGGATGCTGATGTGGTCCCAGGAGGTTTCGGGACAGGCTGCAGCTGTGGTCCTCGAGCGAAGAACTCAAGCCCCCGAGAGAGCCCGGGTCCTAGAATTCCAGAAGCAGAGACCCCACTGCCTGCTCTCCAGACATGCCACTGACACACAGGCTCACTTTAGGCCCATAAAGATGATGCCAGCGGTGGCTTTACGGTCATGGGAACCCCTCACAGCTGCAGATCCATTGAGTGAGTCCAGAGGGAGGTGGACATTTCTTTTCTCCTGCAACATTAAAAATGTTTCATGCCTCAATCTCCTGAGACAGGAACACTTTCTGGTTTGTGGCAAGGAGAGAGTCAGATTTGGGGGTGAACCCCACTGTTTGACCATGGGCAAGTCACTACCTGTCTTTGAGCCTAAGTGGCTCAGCTGTAAAACAGGGAGAGCGGATATCATGAGCCCACATGTCTGAGCACTCAGACCAGTGTCTTGGCATTTGAGAGGGTTTGGTAAGTGCTTATGAGCTCTACTCGGCTGAATCATCTAAACTTTTACCGAGCCCCAAGTTACCTGGCCTGTTGAGGTTAACTACTCATGTGGTTCTGGTTTGTACAGGAGAAGAGAAAAATGGCAAAGCAAACTAGTGAAAGGAGGGGCCTGTGCCCTTGTATGGACAAGGATGCCACATGGGTCTGGTAGACCCTCGGGGCGGAAGGAGCCTTAAAAGCCCACCACTCTCATCACTTTGGGAAAATGAGCATGCAGTGAATCTGCATTTGGTGTTGCATTGTTCTAACATCCATGCTCTGACCCAGCTGCAGGGAGATCTTGGGTGGTAAATGTGATGCCCACATCCCGGTGTGGGGACAGGACTTCTTGGAGGTGGGCTCATTGGCTGCAGGTCACACACCATTTGGGATGAAAACTCCAATCTGGTTTCCAGGTCAGAGCCTTTCTCACTCACCTGAGACTCTCCACTGTGCTTTGCATGCAGAGGCCCAGCAGCCTCACTGTCCACGTGGCCTTATCTTGAGCTGCTGTCTGCCTCCCTTCCCCCTCCCCACCTCTAAGCCCCACTCAGCCGCTCCTGATCCTCTCTGACTGCCGTCAGCCTCCTGCCCAGGCCTGGGGTTTGGCCTGCTGTGCCTTGGGACTGGAATCCTGCCAGAAGCTCCATTCTCTCTCCCTCTGCCCCCTGCACTTCAGTCTGGAGTCTTGCCAGGCCCTTCCTCTGAGATGCCTTGTAGGAGAGCTCTGTTCCTTCCCACAATTGGGCATGTGCTCATTAATCCAGGGCTAAGCAAGTCCTTTGGCATTCTCTCCCCAGGGGGTGATCCGTTTCACTGCCTCAGGGCTTAGCTGGGCAGACCTTGTATGCTCTGCCTGGACTTCAGCTGGGGTGGGGGAACCTGCCGCCTGGGCATGCAGCTGTTCCTGAGGTCCCACGTAGAGGCATGGGGCACAGCCACGTGGGTACCCAGCCTGTGCTGGCAAACTCCTCTTAGAGCAGGCTTCATAGTAGTTAGGGTGCTGCTCCAGGATGAGCATAGTCTAGGGCAATAGGGAGAACCAGCCCTGGCCTCTCAGTGACGATGCCACCAGAGGGGTGGAGTGAGCCTTGTTTCCAAAGCCCACCAGGAGGCTCCGGGACAGAACTGGGTCAGGACCTCTGCCTTGGGGCCCTTCTCATAGATCTTCTGGGGACCGTTCTCTGCCTGCTGGAAGCCCAGATGTCAAGCTCTTGGCACTGTGGTTCTTCTGCTGAGTTTTGACAGCCCAGGGCCATCTTCTCTCTGCTCCCTTTCAGGTCTGGTGCTACAGATCCCTCCCCTCAGCTCAGCCTGGAACTCTCTGCTTTCTGCTCCACCAGAATTTGCCTCGGGGCACGCAGAATCAGGTCCATTCAACAGATGCCTATGGCATCATTACTGTGCGCTCAGGCCTAAAAGTCCTGCATGAGCAAACACAGCCCCAGAGTTCCCAGTCACAGAAGCCCATGGACTCCAATGTGAAGTGGCCCCAGCAGCAGGAGAAGCCCCTTCCACAGGGCCATAGAGTGGTCGTGGAGGGATTCCCCCTTGGAGATGGCTGGGTTTTGGAGGATGAATAGGAGTTCTAAAGCAAAGCACGGAAGAGTGAGCCCACATGGTATGTTTGTGGAAATACGAGCAGTTCAGTGTTTTTAGAGTTGAGCCAAGGGGCCACCAATTGAGCCGTGGTTTTGCCACATACACGCTGTGTGCCTTGGCCAAGCCCTCTGTTTTGCTGCGGGGTCCTTCCATCAGGACCAGCCCCACCCCATGGTCTTCAGGGTGGGGCGCCCACACATCAGGGAAGCATTACAGGGAGTTTGTGTGTGAGGACGGGATGGGGCGAGCCCAGGCTCAGGACACGGTGGGAGGGCAACGTGTATATGCCAGTGGGCTGAGAATGCCACGTTCCTGCCTTGCCTCATGCCCCTTAAAGTCTCTGCATTGGCATGAGGGTCTAGGATGTGAGTCTGCAGCTCTATCACATTTGTTTTTCCATTGGCAAAAAGGGTGGGCTCCATCAGTTCTGGGTGAGCTACTGCCCCTGCACTTCCTTACTGGTGCCCCCGTTGGGACCTTGGCTGAACCACTCAGGAGCAGGTGCCACATTAATCACTTCTGGACCCTTCAGCTTCGAACACATTTGCATTTTTAGTCCAACTAGACTAGAAGGAGGCAGCTTCGATCCTGGGACTCAGTGGAAACAGCCCAGCGCAGAATCATCCCATGCTCCCCAAGAGCACCCCCCAAGAGGCCCTGGCATGTGTGCTTGGTTCTGACCTCTCCAAGTGCTGCTCCCACTGCCTGGCTGGCTGCCCCTGCCCCTTCGCCCTGCTAAGCTCGATGGGCCTTTCGCACGCAGCTCAGGGGCTTAGGCCACAGCCCTCCTCTTGGATGAATTCCCCTCCTCTCCCCTGGGATGCCTGTCACACTCACTGAGATTGGCCATTTCCACATGTTCCCTCTGAAGGCAGGAACCTTATGGAACTCACAGTGTTCCCCCAGCACCCATCACAGGGTCTGGCTTTGAGAAGCTCTCTTAGTGATTGTTGGAAGAAAAGATAAAAGGAAGGAATGAAGGAGGGGAGAAAGGAAGGAGGGAAGGTAGGAAGGAAGGAGGGAAGGAAGGCCAGCCCTTGATGAGTACAGAGAGGCGAGGCTGCTTCAGTTACTGGAGTACTTTACTCCGAGGCTGCAGGTGGCCCTTCCCTGGGACGTTCCTAACAGGTCCACATCTCTTGCCTGGATGCTGCTGGCTCCTGGCAGGAGCTGTCAGGCCAGGGCCCAGTACCTGCCTCCAGGTGCTGGACTCTAGAGAAGGGGATGGTGACATTGGCACTGGCCCCTGTTGTAGGACCTGGCGTCACAGACATCGTCTGGAGAGCTCCCGGGCACCTGCTAGGAGAGGGGCCTCCAGGGGGCTTTGCTATGTTGATTCTCAGCCCCTTAGGAGCTTTCCTGAGGTGGAGCAGCAAGAGGATACAGATGCAGGTCTCCCCAGCTTCTCTCTGAGGAAGCCACATGCCTGTGGGAGTGCTGGTGGCCGGGGGTGGGGGTGGGGGTCTGCCTGAGGACAACACACCAAAGACAACTGAACTGCAGCCGCAGCCCCAGGCCCTGTCAGCGACAGCAGCGCAGCCTGGTGTCCTGGGCTGCCAGAAACCTCCTTACCTGTCCTCCCTCCTCCTTCCCAGTCAAGTGGGCACCGAGTCCTGCCAGGCCCAGGCACGGTTCAGCTTCCTCTCATCTCCAGTACTGCCCTGCCCAAATCGGGTGTCACTGTCCCAGCTCTTAACTCCTGCCTCCCAGTGTTCAGTCCAGTCCCCTGCCCAGTGACAGTATGTTTCTTTGTGGAAGCAAAAAATTAAATTCTCAAGAATAAGAAAAGCATTCATGGATCTCCACTCTCATGAAGCTTTTTAGGGCAAATGCTGAGATCAAGCAGCTCAGAATCCAAGTCTACAGGAGCGCACGCTGGTGCCCAGTGTCACGTCCCCACGGAAAGCACCAGCAACAAGCCAAACAAGTAACACCACACTGCATCCAAACTGCTCAGGCGTTTTGTCCCTGGACAGTTCCCTTAAATGGCACAGCAGTCAGGAAGATTGGCAGAGTGGAGCAGAGAAAGGGACCCCTTCCTGATCCCCTCCCCCCTCCCTCTCCTTGCCCTGCCCACCCTCGCCGAGCAGGGAGGGAGTCTCCTGATTTGTGAGATTTCAGAACCCGCCTGGGCCACATCTTGCACTAGGTGATGTCACTGTGCACCAAATGGTCCTCTCTCTCGTTAGGAGGGAGCTGCTGTGGGCCTGCCCAGGGGCGGGCCTGGGCGTCTGGTCACTCTGTCTCCTTCCTTCGTCACCACGCAGGTGAGGTAAGAAGGGCATGGAGGAGGGCCTTGCCGGGCGCCGGGGGCTGGTGGTGGCACTTGTCTTTCTCTTTGCCCTTTTTCTTTTCTTTCTTGTTTTTGTAATGGATAACTACACACCCTTTTGTTCTTTCAAGTTCCAAACCAATTGGGAAGTACAACAGAGGAGTCAGAATGATGATCTATTTACAACATGGCAGCACGTGGGCTAAGCTTTCCCCACCAAAATGAACTTTTCACCCAAGCACAGCGAGCTGCCCTCACGGAGCTCCTGGTCCATGAAGGTGCCTGTTTTGGGTTAACTTTGGGGTCAATAAAAGGAAGATGTTAATAGGTAAGAGGCTGAACTTTTATTTTTTCAGATGAGTTCTCACTCTGTTGCCCAGGCTGCAGCCTCCAACGCCTGGGCTCACGTGATCCTCCCACCTCAGCCTCCCAAGTATCTGGGACTACAGGCATGCACCACTAGGCCTGGCTAATAATTTTTTTTTGGTAGAGAGAGGGTCTTGCTATGTTGTTCAGGCTGGTCTCAAACTCCTGGCTTCAAGTGGTCCTCCTGCCTTGGCCTCCCAAAGTGCTGGGATTACAGGCATGAGCCACCATGTCCGGTGAGGCTAAACTTTTAAGTTCTCTAACTTTCAAGAAGCTGGTATAATGTAAAGGTAATGAGCGATGCCATGGAAGTAGAAGCAACAGGTTTAAACACCTGATGGCTGTGGGAGGGGAAAAAAATAAAGATTTGGAGTTGGAGGAGTTTTGTTCATTTTCCTGACTGGAGGACCACAGAGGTGGGCCGCCTAGAAGCTGTGGGCCACTGTAGGGTCATGGCTGGATGCAGCAAGTTGGCAGGTGAGGGATTTTGTAGGTAACTAAAATTTCCAACCAGGAGCTCAAGGCTATGCAGGGATCAATGTGGGTGCTGTCAACATAGAAGGGACAGTCTGAGACTACACGGAGATGCCCAGAGTGGGATATCATGGTGCCGACATTGAAGATACCACAGGACATTGTCAGGCAGATTGCAAAGGGACCTGCCCTGTTTAGACTGAGGCGGGAGATACGGACCAGGTCCTGTGTTAGGGCCATAAGCAGACTCAGAAGCCAGACTCCTCAGGGAAGGCTCTAGACGGCTTTCACTGGAAACCAGCCTGGCAGGACCCTGAAAAGACCCGCAGGGGCTCCTACTAGGTGCAACCTATAATACAGGGGCAGAGAGAAAACAGGCCAGGCGCAAGGGAACCCGTGCTCCAGCCACTGTCCTTGCTCCCGAGGGCACCTGTCCTTCTACTGGAGCTGCTGCACGCCTCAGCTGGACCAGGAAACAAGGAACACCACAGACTCATCCCCTCAGCCGGACCCCTGGGGAGTGGCAGAGGATGCTTGTCATAGCTTCGCGGGGATAACGGGTGTGACTCTAGGCCCGGAAAGTTCCTTCAGACCTGCTCCCGCCCCAGGCTCCCGTGAGCCCAGAGGGAAGTGCAGCGGCGACAGAGGCAGACGAGAGCGTGGAGGGAGCGACAAGGAGGCTTGACTGCGCAGGGGCACACGGAGGGCCGCGTCTTGAGGACAGGGCTGGGTGTGGGGGGCTGGCATCTCAGGCAGGGGACACGCTCACGCGTGAGGGGCACACAGGAGCCCTCGGTACATTCGGTGAGTCTCAGGTGGGGGCGGCTGAGGCCCAGGCCCGGATGTGGGCAGGGCGGGGTGCGGGGGCACACGTAGGCCCCCAGGTCTCGCGGGCTAAGGGCTTTAGGTCTCCGCTGTGGCAGCAGGAGTCACAGAGGCTTGTTTCAAGAGCACGGGACGCTCAATCTTCTGGGCCTTCAGTTTGCTCATCTGGAATATGGTGCCTCAATACTACTTGTGTTTGCCGAGAAGACAAACTGAGAATAATCATGAAAAACCTCTGCAAAAAGACTAAAGCATGATCCAGGAGGCTGTAGTTACTCCATATTCCACATCTCAAAGCCCAAGGCTCCTGGAAAGCTTTAGATGCAGAAAGTAACACAATTCCAACCAAGAATAAATTCACCATAAAGTTGGTCCCTTCCCTGTGAGCAAAATGAACTAGGGGGAGTGGGGACTCCTCTGCCCTTATCAGCATCTAAATATACTCAGCGTTTTGCTTCCGTGTCTTGTTTGTGGTCTGTCTCCTCCAGGTAATGTAAATGCCACAAGGGTGGAGATTCTGCTGTTTTGTTATCTGCTGCACGTGACGTGGTGACAGAGGAGCGCAGCGGGCAGCCGTGACCCCTCTGCCCACGTGAGAGGGGGGCATCCAAGCAACTCGCAGTACGAAATTCACACAACAGCTAGGATTCGATTTCCTTTTATTCATGGCACTAAAAGACAAATAACAGACCGCCGTGATTAAGAGCGATTGGCTGGTAGCTCCTGCCTCGCCAAGAGGGTTTAGCGACGTTAGTCAGAGAGCGCAGAACGAAGTTTCCATTCTGCCCCATGCCCGGATCCGAGACAGCTGTGAACGAAGACCATCTCGCTGCATTTGTTTACGCTCAGAGATTTTACTTCATGAACTCCTCTTGATTTCTATCACTCTCTTTAAGAGTTGTTTTTCAATATAACAAAATGTTTTAGAGATATATATGAAAAATTACTGCTGTAGTTGAACTTCATCGTGAATACTGGTGACTGAGCACCTGGCAGAGGGTGGGCTGAAGAACTGTCGGGCACAGGCGTCACGACCGAACCAAACTGGGAACCGCTCAGCACAGCTCTGACCCGAGCTCTGCGGCCCGCGGCCCCGTGGGGTTGCAGAAGGCTCCCGGGGCATCGGCGGGCTCTGCGCGCAGGCCCTTGGGGGAGGCCTGCCCCACTTCACAGCCCGCTGGGGAACACCGCTCCAGATGCTACCAACCGGCCACCAGCATCATTCTGATCTCGGCCACCTGTCACTTCTGGAGGACTTAGAAACGCCCTGGCTACACAATCATGTGTGATTATAGGTGGCAACAGTTGACTTTTTAAACGCTCAGTTGGTCAGATCATGATCACAACCCTCTGTGAGGTGTTAGCTCCAAATATTTGAGGAAGAAGAATCCAGTAGTTTTATTACCTGACAAAGTCACCTTTGAAAAGCCCCCAACCCTTTTTATCTTACTGCCAAAACACATAGCATCACGTAGCATATAACATTCAGAGTGTTTCAGTTGATTTATGTATTTTTTTTCTAGTACGCAAAGATCCTAAACCAGCAAATGGTTTTAACCATCTCTATGTGGTAAAAGTCTCAAAGGTCAAAAATCAGTCTAAGGCATGATTCTTTTTTCACTCTGCCCATAAATATAATTAAGTGCTGGGCTCCAGCATTTGTATTCCCATTAACCTGCCAACAAGAATAGTTTATTGGCAACTTAAAATATTCAGAGGCAAAACACATTTCCTTGGCACACAAGCCGCGCAGCAAAGCGGCATCTCCCCCCTCCCTTTGAACCATTGTACGTGAACACGCTGAAAATCGACTGCACGTGTTTTGGCCTGCAGACAAGAAAGAAACACCAGATGCGATGTTCCTGGCCACGTGGAATCCTCGAGTGATGTTGCGGGCGTCTCGCAGGTGGGTTTCTGCAGTTCTCGGACCTCTGCTGATTCACACGAGCAAGGGCACCTGCGTGGAGAGAGACTCACAGTCACCCACATCTGTGGACGAGCCAACGGTGCGATCTCCAGGCACCAAGGAGCTCCGTGCACAGCCACCCTCGTAATAGTATCCGGGAACACACAGATTTTTATACTGACACCCGTCCCACTATAGCTCCAAGGAGTCATCTTTCTGAAACACAAATATGCTTTAAAGCTTTCAGTGACTTGTTACTGCATTGAGGAAAAAAAGTATGAGCGCTTGGAGCATCTACAGATACACTGGCAGGTCCCGCCACTCTCCCAGAGCCGTCCCTCCCTCTGGGCACCCTGGCCTGCCGCGGCGTCCCAGTGGCTCGTCTCTGGCAGCTCAGTGGGGGCCCTCAAGGTGGTGGACTCACCATCGCGTCCCCAGAGCACAGAGTATCGGTGGCGTGAACGGACAGGTGCCAACTCACAGTTCCTACTGTCGGCTGAGACAGCGCGACCCTCTGCTGTTAGATCAGACCTCACCCTCCTGCGATAACAGGATTGTGGGGTTTGGAAGGAAATATTCCAGTGCCTCTAAAGGCAAAAGTCAAACCACCTTTTTAAGCAAAGGGATAGATTCATGTGAAACGACGTAAAAAGAATGCTGGATTTCTCGCTGGTGTTTCGTTGAGTTCAACGCCTTCTAAATCGAGCCGTGCTGAGACTTGGGAATTGTGTCGCGCTATTTCAGTGTGTGACCGAAGCCAACATCCATGGACACAAACAGATTTCTCTTGACACGAACAAGTGCCACTGCATGGACAGTACCTAGAATACTGCCTGTGTACTCACCACGTGCCCGACGCCACCGCAAGGGTGACACGAGTCTTAACTCTTAAAACGGCAGCTCAACCAAGTAAGTTATTATTTCCGTTATTATCATTATGGGTTTGCCTCTAACATAAAGATGAAGAAACTGAGATTCAGGGAGGGTAACGTGCCCGGAACCAAACGCTGGAAAGTCTCTATCCCATGGCCCCCCGAGCCTACAGCAGGGCCGCAGACCACACTTCCACGCGTATCAGCATGGATTCTGTGCTGACAGGGCCCCCAGGCCCCCGCGCCCCAGCTCGCTCCGTCTCCCTTTGAGCCCAGGGGCCTCCGCATCTCGCTAGTCCTCCCTCCCCGCAGCCTTTACAGTGACGCTTGAGAATGAGGGTTGCGGTGACAGCCCTCATCACAGCTACGTTTCCGCGGCACCGTCTTCGTGCCACTCTCTCTCCGTTATCCCTAACGACAGTCCCACAGGCAAGGACATGAAGCCCCAAGCCCAGAACAATTGAGAAGGGCCAGGCGCCCTTGACCCTTTCCTCGACACTCCCTGGGGGCCCCTCCCTCCAGGCTCCCTCTGCCGGTGCTCTCCCGCCAGCCGCGCACAGCCACTGCGCAGACGCAGAGGCCCTGCTCGTGCTCAGTCCACTCAGCCACGTGTTCCCTAAGGGACCTGCTTTAACTTACGGGAGTGCTATGGTTGGAGTGTTTGTGTCCTTGTGTCCTCCCCAAATCCTTACGTTGAAACCCTAACCTGGTGTTAGGAGGCGGGGCCTTGGGAGGTGACTAGGCCATGAGGGCTCCACCCTTGAGATGGTGTGAGTGCCCTGATAGAGGCGGCCCTGGGAGCTTGTCTGCCCTTCAGCCATGCGAGTGCTAGCTATATATATATACATATATCCACTTATTTAGGTCTTTTAAGAAATTATCTCAGCAATGCTTTGTGTTCTTGTATATCTTCGGTCAAATTTATCCTTAAGTAATTAATATTTTGATGCTCTTGAAAATTATATTAAAAATTAATTTCTGATCGTTTACTGCTAGGAATTAGAAATACAACTGTATTTGTAATGCTGCTATATCCGGCAACCTTGCCAAAATCACTTATTAAATTTGGAATCTGTTTTGTGGATTGCAGTGGGTTTTTCCCATGGACAAAATTATATGGTCTGTAAATAGTTTTATTTATTTTGTCTTTTTATCCAATCCGGATGCCCACCTACCTTCCCTCCCTCCTTTCCTTCCTTCCCTTCCCTTTCTCCTTTCCTCTTTTCTTTCCTTCCTTCCTTCTTCCTTTCCTTTCCTCTTTCCTTATTCCCTTCTCTTCCTTTCCCCCTTCCCCCCTTACTTCCTCCCTCTCCCTTCCTTCCTTCTTTTCCCTTTCTCCCTCCCTTTCTTTTTTTTTTTGCCTTGTTGTAATGGCTAGAACTTCCTGTACAGTGTTGAATAGAAGCAGTGAGAACAGATATTCTTGCTTCATTTTTGATCTGGGGGTAAAGTATTCACTTTTCCATACTAGTGATGATGTTAGCTGTCTGTTTTTCATTGATGCTCTTTATCAGTTTGAAGAAGTTTCTTTCTTTTCCTGCTTTGCAGAGATTTTTGATCAGAAATGGATATTGGATATTGTCAAATGTCTTTAATATGTCTATTGAGACGACCATATGTTTTCTCTTTCTTAGTTTGTTAATATGGGGAATTAATTACTTTTAAATATTAACCCAATCTGCATTGCTGGGATAAACTCCTCTTGGTCATGATGTATTATCCTTTTTATATACTATTAGATTCAATTCACTACATTTCTATTTCTATTTTCGTATCTATGTTCATGAAGAATATTGGTTTATAGTTTTCTTTCTAGTAATGTCTTTGGCTTTGGTATCAGGGTCACAATGGTCTTGGAGAATGAGTTGGGAAGTCCTCTCCCCTCTTCAATTCTCTGGGAGAATTTATGCAGCTGTTTGGTAAATGTTACACATTTGGTAGAACTCATCATCAGTGATGCCATCGGGGTCTGGTCAAAGAACAAGCTGTTAGGTTAATTGGTTTTTCCCTTTTTATTTTATTGATTTCTGCTCTCACATTTATTATTTTCTTCTGTTTACTACAGATTTTATTTCTGCTCTTTTATTTTTAGTTTCTTAAGGTGGAAGTGAGGTAATTTATTTGAGACCTTTCTTCTTTTCTATGTGGTTCTACAGAGTTCTCCGCTAGGTATTGCTTTGGTGGTATCACACACATTTTATGTTGTATTAAAATATATATTCAGTTCAAAATATTTTCTAATTTCCCTCTGATTTTTTTCTTTGACCCATGGGTTATTTTGAACTGTGTCATTTCACTTTCCAACATTTGGGGATTTTTCCAGAGATCATTTTGTTACTGATTTCTAATTTGATCTAGTTGTGGTCATAGAATATACTTTGTATTATTTGGATCCCTTAAATGTTATTATATTAACTGTTTTGATATCCTCAGCTGCCAATTTTAACATCTCTGTCCAATGCAGGGCAGTTTAGATTGATTTATTTTTAACCTATAATGTTTCACATTGTCCTCCCTCTTTGCTTCCTGATAATTTGATTGGATGTCAGATACTGTCAATTTTACCTTGTTGGGTGCCGGATATTTCTGTATTCCTATGAATATTCTCGAGCTTTGTCCTGGGATGCAGTTATGTGAAAGCAGTTTGATCCTTTCAGGTGCTGCTTTTAAGATGTGTTGGGCAGCATGAGAGCCCTATGTTACCCGCGTCTACCTGTTGCCCACTGCTAAGGCAAGACCTGTCTGAGTGCTCTACCCAGTGCCCAGAAGGTAGAATGTTTTCCAGTCTGGCGCTGCTCTTGGCCCATGTGAGCCCTAGCTGCTGCTCCACCTAACCCTACTGGGTGGTTCGGTTCCCAGCCTGCCTGCCATATGCTGGTCAGGACTCCGCTGAATACTCCGGGGGACTCTCTTCAGGTCTCCGGAATCCTGTCCCTGAGCTCCAATGTCTGCTCTTCAGACTTTAGCTGTCTTGGCCCCCCAGACTCTCTGCTCTGCTCCTCAGCCCAGGAGGGCTACGGGCTCTGGGTTCCCTCTGCCTGCACCGCGGTCTGGCAGTGCTCCCGGTTCACCTTCGTTTCCTCTCTAAGGGATCGTTGTTCCTGGTTGCGTGATGTCTAGTAACTTAAAAACCATTGTTTCTTATATTTTGTCTGAATTTTTGGTTGTTTCAGGTAGAAGGGCAAGTCCAGTCCCCTAAACTCCATTTTTGGCCAGAAGCAAAGTTCCCAGGGATTCTTTTTAAGCAGGTGAAAAGTGCACATATTTAAAAGCTTTGTTTTATTCCTTCTTTTCCTTTTGCGCTGCCACAGCATCGATTGGCCCACACCCGCTGCTCTGGGCTAGCAGAGAGTCTGCTAACTCTGCCTCTCCCCAGAATCTCCCTTCTCCAACCGCCCTGCAGCTGTGCCAGATAGTGCAGGCGGCCACAGATCACCCCGACACACGTGTGTGCATGTACATATATGTGTTTGGACACACACCCCTACATCCTGAGGACTGGAAATTCTATATAACTATTTCTGTTTCAGTTTTATTTTCCCCTAATACTTGTCCAAGAGCAAACTCAAGCTCATTGGGGGTGAGGCTTGTTAAAACGGGTTCTGAACTCATCAAATGGTATCCTTGGGATATATGAATTTGACTGTATATAAATTTACCTCAAAAACAACTATAAATATATTAAACCCTAGTAATATGTATACTAAGTTGTTTAGGAGTGAAGTGTACAATGTCTGCAATGTACTTCAAATGCATAAGTAACAAAGCTGTGTGTGGGTGGGCAGAAGGGTGGGCAGTTGGACGGACGTGAGATCAAACCCATGGGGCAGATGCTACTATAAACTCTCGGTGCCTACCCTTTTCCATATGAACTTTTCAGTATCTTTGAAATTTTTCATAACAAAATGATGGGAAAAAAAGTCCTTCATAAAACAACGATGACAAAATGGGTTTTGTTGTTACACTGAATTCATCCAAATCAGAGGAGAGATGGCTGTGAGGCCCAGCTGGGCTTCCTAGCAAACCCTTCCGCTGGATTTGGATTTCTGACGAAAGGAACCACAAATCTCCCCGGATTTCAAATCAAGAACGTGCGGAACAGTTATGAGCACACACTTTGGCATATGGATCTGCCTCTTGGCTAGGTGGATCGTGGAGAGCTGCTGCCCTTCTTCCCCGACTTCCTTCTCTGTGCAATGGGCCCAACAGTGTCCACACTGCTGTTTCCAGGGGGCAGCTAAGGACACCTCTGTGCGGGCTCAGCAGGGAGGGGGGCTTGCAGTGAACCTCCCCACATCCCACGTGGTTTCTCGGGGCTCAGCCAGTGGCTGGGCTTCATGAATGTTTGAGGTTATGACAAAGGCTTGGGGATGAAGCTTTGGGCTGTGATGAAGGTCTGGGGGTGGGCAGGCGACTGCTCAGGCATCCCTGGTTCCCCAGAGGCTGTTGTGCATGGCTGGGGCAAACCTCCTAGGGCACTCGGGGTATGCGGGAGTGTGGGCTGGGGGGAGGTTAAAGGCTAGATGGCGAATAAGGGAGGGGCCAAGCATTCTCTGCCCTCACGGCAGTGACCCTGCTGAGGACTGGCCCGGCACCTGGGGGTTCGTGTCACGGGATCCCTGTGCTGCCGAATATCTGGGTCAATGCCTGTGTTGAACACCTGGAAGGCACGCCACCACCACGAACACCAATAGGACGGCTGAATCCAGGTTTGAAAAGGTCTCAGTAAATTAAGAAAGAGGGGAAAGGAACACTCTTGAATTGGGTATAAAAAAGGAAATTGCAAAAGGATAGCATTGAGAAGATCTGGCCAGGCAATGACTCAACAAAAAGAGCCTGGTGATATTGCCACTGCAGCACAGACCGATCCTGACAACCAGTGATGGCGGGCCCGCGGACGCCACGCGGGGGATGCTGGCGTCTAGAATGAGGAGGGTCTGCTGTGAGTGCTGCCTCCGTGACAGTGGCCCAGGACAGGCGAGACCCAACAGGTTTTGCCCGGAGGAGGGAGGGTGGGCACCTGCCCACGGAGGACGTGCTGCGGACAGAGCACGGGAGACGCCCTGGCATCCCCAAGGTTTCAGGCTTCCTAAAAGATCCTCTTTTTATTTTGGCTGGACAAAAAGAAAAAGCAAAGAAGGAACAAGGCTTGTGGTTTAAGGCCAACACAGAAAGCTGTAAAAATGTTCAAGTTTTGTTTTGCTTCCTTGCCTGCCAAGAAAAATCATCTTTATATGGATAAAGGTAAAATGTGCAGTGGCGATAGGGAAATGGTATTTGGGGAAGTAAAGAAATTGTATGAAAGCAGCAGGATTCTCTACTGAAGTTCCTGTCTTCCAGCCTGGCCGGACGCGATCCCAGGCGCTGAGGAACCCACAGGAGCCGGCTCTGCAGAATGGGCACGGGGCCCATGGGGGAAGCCCGGAGAGGTACAGAACGCATCTTAGCTTCCAAAAGGAAAAGAGGGTGGGTTTTTCCCACCTGAAGTGGATTCTTGGCAAGATTTTATAATGATCACGAAATAGCTGTGCTATGTGCACGTGGACACCGAGGTACCACGGTGCGCTAGGAGGGCTGGGAAGTGTGGCACGCACAGCAGGGGGTTGCAGGCGCCCTCGCTCTCTCCCGCCATCTCTCTTCTCCAACAAACAGTCACTGAGTGCCCACTCTCTGCCAGGAACTACGGAAGGTGCTGGTGATGGGACAGGCAAGACCCACGGCCTCGAGGTGCGGCAGGGAGGCAGGCACTGAGCAAGACTGCACCGACCGCTCGAGAAATCAGAGCTGCGGTTTGCATGATGAAGGGAAAATTCTGTGACACTGGAGCAGGGAGCCTAGTCCAGTCTGAGGACGTGAGGCTAATACAGAAACATGAAGGACAGTGGGAACGAGCGGCTCCAATGTGGCCAGAGCGTCTGTACAGGCCCTGGAGTGGTCACAGCAGTAGGTAGCCTCTCCTAACAGGCCTCCCCTGTCCCACTTGCAGAACAGACAGGTGGCTTGGGAGAGCTGTAAGGGGCAGAACAGTCACATGCCGAAGGTGAGGAAAGGCAGACAGATCCTGTGCCTTGAGCCTGTTCCAGTTTACTCAGAGCACAACGAAGGCCTGCACATGAGCAGCTGGAGCCCGACTGATGCGATGGGACCTGTGACTCGTCCACAGGTGGAGACACTTGGCTTAGAAGGAGGGAGCACTGTTGTGTCGTTTCTCTTTCCTGGCTCGGGGCCTCCAGACACCGTCACATGTCTAACCTTTCTCACGGCCGAGTGCCACGACGCCTACCGTCGGCACAATTAACGCCTGGAAGGGCCCAGGCAAGGCTGGAACTCGCTTGATGGGGCGGCCAGGAGCAGTGGCAGTGCCTGGCAAGGGTGGGACAAGTCGTGTATGACGTCTGTGCCCCACTTTCCCTCCAAGCGGGAGTCACGGCCTTTCCTCCCAGGATGCTGCTGGGGCAGACGCCTGCCCCGTTGCCCTCCTGGCAGAGAGCGAGCTCACAGAGGGCAAGGGTCTCGGGGATTATCACGGCCCTGGCTTCTCCTGGCAAGTTCCTGCAGTCAGCAGCAAGCTCTGTACTCTCCCCTCTCTGGCCCGAGAGCTCCCGAGGGCACAGAGGAGGCTTTGTTCATCCTTCTGTCGTGAGAGCCCCACAACACCTGGACCTGGCAGGTTCGCTGCAAGTGCTGGTGGGAGGAAGCCCTGGGGATGGGAACGTCTTAAATACAGACACGGATGAAGAGGGAGCTTGGTGCACATTCCGGGCCCTTTCAAATAATGCATTTAAAACAGATCAAGAATGGCCGTTGGTGCACACAGTTCTGCCTTTAACGTGACTGCAGGACTGCAAGGAAGAAAGAACCGAGAAGGTGTGAGTCTGAACGCTGCCTTCAGGGAGAGTGGGTGTTCACTGAGGGGGTGGCCGCAGACACAGCAGAGCTGCAAATGCCCTCTTTTGGAGCTGGAGGGAAAACACACAGAGCTAGAAGTTTCTCTGACAGCCACAAACACAGAGGAAGAGATGCTATTTGATTCACACTGTGAAGGCAAATGTAATTTGAATTGCCTTGAAAAATGGCAAAGTTACTGTTAAGGTAATTATTCCTTCTACATCAAATGCACCCTTTCGTATTCAATGCAGGCAGCATCACTGCCAACGTGAAATGTGTGTGTTACAGCCCCAGTTTGCCTGCGACTCTCCTGCCTTTCAGCACTGGAAGCCCTACGTCCTGGAAAACCTTCCCAGAATAGCTGGGCGCCCAGGTGAGAGGAGGAGGCTGCGCCGCTCAGGGAGAGGTGGCCTGCGGATTCCCAGCCGCAGCGCCCACAGCGGCCCCAAGGACGAGCTCCCAGCTACATCTGCTCTGGGGCCCTTGCTGCCCACCCGAGAGACCCAGGAAACTCTTCGCCTACTGAGCGTCTACAGAGAATCCACCCACACTGTGTGGATCCCGGAGCCCCTGTATCTACCTCATTTTCCTCGAGGTTAGCATAGCTTTAAAAGTCCAAAAGGTGAAAGGAAGTTAAAGAAATATTAAGAGGCAAAGTTCAAATAATTTGATGTTCAAATGCTATAAAAATATACCCATGTATATACCCACATTTATAAACATAAACCTCCCTGGTCCATGCATAGCAGAAAAGTGCCATCTAACTGGGCTGGTTGGAAAATTATAATTTATTGCCTAAATTGCAAAGGTGTCCCCTGATGCCATAGGTCCACTGCTCAACCCAAATGAACAGACCGAGAAAGCCACTAGGAAATGACATTGGGTCAACACCTCCAAGAGAATGAATCGTCGGTTCCAGGTGAGGCCGCACTGGCCCAGCTGTACCTGCGCATCCCTGAGAGAGGCTGAACAGAGGGTGCGTAGGGTGGGCGGACCACTCAGTCCCTGGCCTCTTGGTCACACTTCTTTAGTAGGTTCTACATGATCTCGATAAAGCCCGCAAGCAGAGGAGAGGCTCTGGGGCCGCCTGGGCACAGCAGTAGTAGAGTTATGGGGAATGGTCTCCAGCGTCGTGCTCACCCTTGTAACTCGGGGCCCAGATTTCACCCGAGGAGCATCTTGTAAACGGTCTGGGCATCAAACCCTCAGAAATTCCATATAAATATTTGCTGCCTAGAACTTTCCAGGGTGGATAAGGCAGGTCACAACACTTACATTAATCCAAAGAACAATCAAAACTTGGGCTTTCGAATGCCATTTGAAGCAGCTGACAGAAAGCTGAGACTGTGTTAGAAACACGAGCCTGGGCTCCTGCCCCGGCCAGCACTTTGTGGCCCTGGTGACCTTTCCTCCAAGCACCTGCAGGTCTCGGGCGCGTCCTTCCCCGTCAGCACCGTGTCTGCTGCCCCGCCTGGTCCTGGCCCCTCTCCCCGCTACCCTGCACCTCTCTCCACCTTCTTCCCCACAGCACAGCTCCCTCTCTTCTCAGACTGTTCCCAAACTCACTTATTTCCCTCTGGAAGGCACAGGAAAGCGTTCCCAGAGGAAGAAAACCTCAGTCTGAAACGTGTAGCCACCGCTTGCAGCTGTGCGGCCTTGAGCAGGCCCTCAGCCTCTCCGGGCCCAGGCTCCTCACGAGCCCCCGCGGTGACGGGAGGAGAAGAAAAAGATCCACAAACCAGTCACCAGATGACAAACAAGAAGCAACGCGTATGGCGCGGTCACCGCCTTCCCGTGGTTCCATTCCATGTCCGAAATACAGCAACAGCTCAAGTGAGAGAGCTAATTACCTCAAACCCTCATGGGAAGCCAGTGAACGTTTGAAAATTGCAGATTTGTAGGCTCAGACCCCTGAAAAACCTGCTTCAGGATGTAGATGTCCCGAGAGACAGTTTAGAGACTCGGAAGCGTGTGCCGTGGGATCCGCCAGACTGTCAGAGCGGGTCCCGGCCGCGCCTTCCGCTTCTCCAGAAGGCTTGGGACCACCAGCCCTGGAAGCCCGCTGAGGCCCTGTGTGTGAAGCAGAGGGGCCGCCCCGGCACGGTGCTTACATGGCCACCTGCGCTCACTTTTGGGATCCTTCTTCAGCCATTCGCCCCAGTTTCCTCATTTTCCCTCATTCTACCTGAGGACATAAATTCGTCGACACTTAAATTCCATATCAGTAAAAAAGCACAAAGAAAACCCAAAAGCCCTCAATAAATTTTAACTGCCTGAACCCCCCCGGAGACAGCATGAAACTTGCAGCTTTCCCTTCCCCGTGGTTAAGGACGGGCATTTTCCCCATCGAGGCAGGGCTGGCACCCTCACCAGGTGATGTCCCGGGTCCCTGCTCAGGGCCACACGTACACAGCTATGCACACCTTCGCCCCCACACCAAGACAAGTTCTGGGGGACTAACCCTAGAGCTGTCACAAATGGCCCTGGGAGAGCTTGGGAAGCCACCGAGTCAGTGGGCATTGAGGCCGTTCTCACACAGGGTAACGAAGCTGGGACTCCTGGGTGTCCCGGGGACCCACTCACCGAGGGGCCGACTTCCACAGCCTCTCTGCCTGTGGGCGCGGGGCCGCCTCCCTCTTACAGGGGCCAGCAGCCCACGTGACAGTGGCCCAGCACCACCTCCCGGGTTACCCGCTCTCCACACAGCATGTGCTCACTCCCTGGTGACGGGTATTCCCTGTGCCCAAACTGATCCAGGTCTGAGTCCAGACGCTGTGTGACCAAGGCCAAGTGGCTCAGCTCCTCGGAGGCTTGTTCACTTTATATATGACTGGAGGATAATGTTTAGTACTGACCTCTCAGGTACAGGTGAAAACATAAACTAGGATCTGGAAATAATATCTCAGAAAACACAACTTATCCCCAGTCTTCCCACTACTAGCACAACTCCCCAAACCCGCCAGGAATGTATAGGGGTACAGGGTCAGTCCATCCACTGAGTCACGCTGAGTCGACACAGATCTCGGAAGCCACCTGGCCCAAGCATCCCTTTAATTTGGGGATCCCCTGCAGAAGCCACAGAGTCCGCACCTTCGGGGACCAGGTAGGCAGTATCGTGCAGACCCGCTAGGACCATGTAGAGAGAAAGACTCGGAGAGCCAGAAAGTGCCTACTCTGCCCAAGGGACTTGAGGTTCAGGAAGTGTCAAACACCGTGTTGGTGCGCATGCACGCACGAGTGGACGAATGCATGAAAAATAAATACACAAGCCAGCAGCTCCGTGCAGGCTGAGGGCCTTGAGCTTGCAGCGTGTGCTGCACGGGCCCGTAATGGACTATTCCTCCACGCTGTCCCGGGATTAGCACAACTGTGGGTTAGGGTGGGAATGCTCCTGGGGGTCAGAAGTGCGATTTAGACTCTCCCTCTGTGACCCAGGAGGTGAGGACCAGGGAAGGCACCTACCATGCAGGAGGCTGACTTTGTCACCTGTGGATGGGAGCTTGCACCTGCCCCTCTCCTCAATACGTGTGAGGGACACAGTGACATCAGCTCTCTCCCACCCCTCCCATCTGACAGTGCCCTGCGCCTGCCCGCAGGCGGGTGCGTTCCTGGATCTGAGCTGCACGGTCTGGTGCACCCACCCCCTCCGTGCACACACAGTCACGGTCACCTTTCTCAATCTCGCGGCTCCTGTGCCAGAGCGGATGGCATCCATCAAGGCTTGCCTCGCGTCCACCGGGTCGCCGAGGGTGCCCATGCTGAGCTTGGAAGCCATCCTTGATGTGGAGAGAGCCTGGGAGGTCGGTGGGGGTGGGGGCGGCACGGCTGGTGGGGGCGAAAGGCCAAGGTCTTGCTGCTGAGGATCTTCCGAACCCCATGCAGACAGCATGGCATTTCGGGAACTCTGGAGCTCCTCAGAGGCGAAGGATGACACCTGGCAACGAGAGGATTAATGACTGCTATAGTGCGAATGCTCACATCTCCCAAAACTCGCACATGAAATCCTAACGCCCACGGTGATGGCATTAGGAGATGACTTCGGCAGGTGATGAGGTCCTGAGATTAGGCCCTTGTGATTGGGATTAGTGCCCTTACAAAAAAAAAAAAAAAAAAAAGGCCCCAGAGCTCCCTTGTCCCTTCCATGTGAGGACACAGAGAGGAGATGCCGTCTACGAACTGGAAAGTAGGCTTTCACGAGATACCAGAGCTGCTGGTGCCTTGATCTTGGGCTTCCAGCCTCCAGAACGGTTAGGAATAAATCTGTGTTCTTTATAAGCCACCCAGTCTATAGGATTCTGTCACAGCAGCCCAAAAGACTAAGGCGGTGACAATGTCCCCAAAGGTCCTCTGCGAGGACGGCACACAGCTGATTATCTTACCCTTGGACACGCAACAGTTCTTTTGCAATAAGCCCGGGAAGTTAGTCGGCTCCATGGCTGAGAAATCTGCCCCTGCACTGTCGGCAGCCAAGCCACTGATCACAGGGACCAGAATTTGGCAGCCCCGCCTCACTGAGAAATTCTCTGATCCTCTCTGATCTTGCAACTTTTCTTGGCATGTGAGGATAGAAGTAGAAATCGAGGAACGTACAAGCCACGTTCTTCAATTTCTGCGCATGGAAGCTACAGATGACACCATTCTGACTCCAAAGTCAGTCCACGTTGGCTCCCGGGGTTGTGCGGAAACCAGGACTAGACCATGCAGCAACTTACTCCAGGAAGTGCGCAGTGGCTTACGTCCCATCGCCGGCTAGCTGAGCCCGGAAGCGGTGCTGGTGTCAGAGGGAATCTGGAGGAGCACTCAGTTCTTCGTACAAGAACGACACCTTCGGCACAGCATGGACAGGGACTGGCACTCTCACTTCTCCTTTGCAGGGGCTGCCCCAGCCTCTTGGAGCCGGGCTCCTGCCCCGCAACACCGACGTTCCGGCCGGGTTGGACGGTCACTCTGAAGACCGTTCATCATCCACTCAGAGTAACAGAACCACCCACCCAGGTCCCTGGGGAGAGGGGGCTGGGGACTGACCTCCTGGTGCCACGAGGGCCTTCCTCCTCTTACCTTCTTCAGGCTGCAGGCCCCGCTGTGGCCGCGGATGGCCGCGAGCAGTGCGGACCGCTCACTCTCTGTTTCCGTGAAGGACGGTTTCTTTGGCCCTCCCTCCAAGGTGTGGTCTGCAGTCTAGAATATTAATAGCGTCAAGACATTTCACTCAGAAGATGGAGAAATGCTAACTGTAGGCAGCTCAGAGGAAAAGCAGCTCGTGTCAGTCGAGGCCTATAGGATCAATTTTACAGTCCCTGCCCCTCAGAGGTGTGTGTGAGGCTCGAAGGCATGTGTGGGGTAGTGTCAAACGACTGCCTCTTCGTGTCAGATCTTTCCTATTATTCGTCTTCGCTGTCCAGGGCCGACATGTGCATTTAAGTCTTGTAGACCTGGATGAGAATCTGGGGTTCCCATTAACCAGTTTGTGACCTTGGACAAGGCCGCTTAGTCTCCTGTGCCTCAGTCTCCCCACCTGCAAAACGGAGGATCTGCTCATTATCAGCATTGGTGTAGCAATTTAAATGAGATCATATTTGTGATGTGTTAAACGGGCAAGGAGTGGCATATTCTTGTGTTACTGAAGATGATAGGATACTGCTGCCATGAATGCTCACACCTAGGGAAGGAGCGGCCCTGCCTGCGTTTTTCACTTGCCCCCCATTGCTCTGGGACCAGCGCACGGGCGGTCCCACACCCCAGCCTCTCCACTCCTTGGGCCCGGTGAATGGGCGTTATTGGCTGACATCTTTCCCACAGGGCTGTGAGGGGCCTGAGTTCAGTGTGGATAAGCCCAAAACCCATCAATTTTTGTCTCTTTAGTGATTCTAGTCAAATATTCTGGGGGAATGAGACAGAAGCTCTAGCTGGAATGAGACCTGTGTTAAACCTGTTATCCTTGTCCTGTCTCTCTGCACCAATCCTGCTCTAAGAGTCTGAGACCAGAGCACCTGTGTGGACAAGCGTGGAAGTCTGATCAGATCCCCTGTGACCGTGCCCTAAAGGCGCCGCATTTACCTTGCGAAGCTTGTCCTTCCCTCCCGCGGAGTGGATGGCTTCCATCAGGGCGCTGTGCAGGGACGTGTCCTTTGGGACTGGCCTCTGGACGACAGGTCTGAATTTTTTCTTTGGCCCAAAAATGCTGGATGGCAAAGTGCCGTCTGTTTCATGTACATCTGTAGAGGACCAACTGGGCTTTTCCCCTCTCTCTAGGATAACACAGCTGCTCGGGCCGGACCCTCCTGGAGCGTGTGGAGGATTGCTACCAGCCGGGGCCCACGTGGAGCCATTCACCAGCGCCCCGCCAGGGCTCCGAGCGTCTGCTAAGTGCAGAGGGGGCGGGTCTGTCCTGTCCAGGGTGCATCTCGGGTCAGATGCTGAGCTGGGCCCCTGGTTCTTTGTGCTGTGCTTTCCACGGAAACCACAGCTTTGTCCCACAGAAACATGATCCCTCTGGGAAGACTGGACTAGTAGGAAATTGGAGCTTTTGTGGACACCAGCAGGACAGTCCTGAGTAGACAACTTCCCACATGGGCCACTGACTTCCCCTCTAGGACGGGCTTCCACTGCCGATTCCTCCCCATGGCTGCTGGGAAGGGTGACGCAGGGCCGCTGTGCACCGTCTGCATGTCTGTGTGTCTCTGAGCATAGGCTGGGGGCCGCACCGTCTTCCACGGGGAGAGGCTGTCTGGTCAGTGCTGGCGTTTGGCCCATATAACCCTTCCCAGCATGACCGTGCTGCCCCGCCATGCTGGTGTGGACTTTCGGGGGTCCTATCCTCTTGGCAATGGCAGAGGCCACATACTGGCTGGACGTCCTTCTATGAGGCTTGAGAAATGAGACTTCTGTGGCATGCGCCGCTGGCGCTTTCACGTGACAAGTGACTGCCACGGGTGGCCGGCTTCTCCCCTCTTCTAGGAGACTTCTGTCCTCTTGGTCGGCAGGCTGTGGCGGGGGTGACGTCAGTCTGGGCTCGGCTTGGAGTCCACTCCCTGGACGCTGCGCCTTGGCTGGCACGGCCGGGGAGGGGGCGCTGCTGGCTGGGTGTCTTTCCATAGAGCTGCATCTCCAGAACTCTCTGACTTTTCCAATGGGCTGAATTTCTTCTTCAAGAAGGGATGGTGGCAGGGCTCTGGTCCTGCTGCTGCTGGCGTGGGGACTCACCAGGTTCCCCAGCTCATCAATCTTGATGGCGCCCGTGGAGAGGGACACGTTTCTGTCATAACACCTCATCTCTGACTTTGGAGGAACAATTTTATATGTCGTGAGGCCGTACTTAAGGCCGTAACTCCCCGCTGGGCTCTGGCCTCGCTGATGCCATGCCGGTAGTGCCGAGGCAGCGTCTCTGTCCCCGCCCTCCTTCTCATTCACTGGCCCGGCACCGGCCTTCTCCACCGCCCGGGTCTTCTCCCTGTCAGCACAGTCGCGTGTCTCGCCTTTCTCCTTGGCACGTGGGTCATCTGCGTGAAGATTTGAAGCAAAATAAGTCACCTTGGGACCCACTGCAATTGAATCCCCAACTTTATGGGTGTTGGATGAGGCCGAATGGACTGCTCTCCCGACGTCACGGGCAGGAGGGTGCCGGACAGGTGCTTCCTCCCTTGTCGTTCCATGGCGCTCGCTGCGCTCAGCCTGAAGTGGCGCCAGGAAGGCTCTCCCGCTGGCAACGTCCTCCATGTCAAAAGAACCAGCATTGTTGTTTCTGTTGGAAAACGACCCCAAATCCACAGGATCATCTGAAACTTCCCCTATGAACGTCACTGGGATGGCGTCCGCATCGCTCTTGGGGATCACGGCATCTGGCGTGCAGTGGCTGGATGCGCCAGGTGCGGAGCTGGTGAGAGAGCTAGTGTCTGTTTCGTAGCTCTCTTCCATGTCTGCAAAGAAGGACAAACGCAAGTCACAGACTGGCACCGCTCGTGCGGTTCCCACGCCAGTTCCTCAGAGTAATCGCAGCCATGACTTTGATTTGCCTGAGGGTGCTCTGGAGTAAGTTATACATTCTAGAATGTTATTTTGGTTTGTAATCTACATAGCATGCCTGGGGCCAGGATCTCAACTTTAAATACTCAACACAAGACCTCTCTGCAGATCCGTGACGTTTCAAGGTAATGTATTCAGTTATGACATCTGGCCAACGTCTTCCACTTATGAAATAGATTTCTGGATCCTAGCCTCTGGAAAAACTGTCTCTGCACAGAAACATGAAAGTGATTTTTGGGTTCTGCCCTGCAAGATTCTTTGGTCCACCAGAAGCACAACAGAAAAAAAGGAGCACCCCTTCTCTAGCTTTGACTTCCTGCAGAGGCAGGAGACTACGTCTGGAGCAGCTCGGAACTGCCATGGCTCTCCCGGCACTGAGGGAAAGGCGTGTGGTCAGGGCCTATTTCTCAGCTCTGTCAACTGCATATTCTGAGGATAGGAAACTGAGACGTGGTCAGACAAAACTATTGATCAGTTTTGCAGTCTGTTTCCTTCTTCTTTTTGTTTTGTTTTAAGGCATGACAAATGCCTAATTTCTAGTTTATTTTCAATATGTGACTTGGAGAAAATAACATAGCTCCTTTGTCTGAAAGATTCTCTAGTTGTTTACTGAAATTTTTTGCATGTGCTTTGGCTTTATAGTATTATTTCCTCAGAAAATATCAATAGCATAGCAGTGCCGTGAGGTGCTCCACTACAAGCGAATTCGCTGTGGTTACAGCTGAGGATTTCCCGTTGAGAGATGGGCCACACGCTAGCAAGTGGAATGAGAAGTCTCAACAAGAAAACTTGTTTCTCTTTGTGCTATCCTTTTTTTTCTCTATAATGTGCATGGAGTGCTTTCTAATGTACAAAATTAGTGTTATTCAGAGCGCACTGTTAGCAGCCATTTGTGCGTGTTTCCAGATGAAAAGCCATCAGGAGCTGAGCTCCCCTGGGCGCTCGGCCTGCAAGTCCAGGCTTTCGACGAACCGAGCTGCGTTTCCTCCTGAAGACCTTTCCTCACGTGGTCACACACATGCGGATGCTGCGGCATCTGCTGTCAGGCAGCACAACACCCAAGCGGTGGATCGGGTGGTTCTTACCTTCCAGGTCTTCGTCCAGTCCCGCCAGGGCTTCGTGGAACTGTCCAGTGATGAATAGGTCTTCATCATCCTTTGAGGCTCTGGCAGTCTTTTCAGTTCTAGGGGAAACCAAAGAGAAAGGAAGAACATTCATTTCTCTTATTATTGGTTTAATGCACTCACTTCCAGAAACATCTGAGGGTGGGATGGCTCGCATTCAAATTCAAGCAGTCACATACTCACCGGACTACTCCTGTCCTCAGAACTACTGAGACAGAGTGTGTGTGTGTGTGTGTGTGTGTGTGTGTGTGTGTGTGTTGTATGTGGTACGTATGTGCTATACGGTGTGTGTGTGTGGCCCCAAAGTGTTAGTAACAACCAAACCACACACAGCTCTCATTCGCTCTGAAGATCGAAGTTTCAATTCCACTGCACAAAGACAAGTTTATGTGAAAATAGGACTTGCTTGCCTGTCTGTGTTGCACTACAGCAGTCACCTGTACCTGCACCTGGCAAGAAGAAGCGAGGCCACACAGAGGCCAAGCTCACACGCATGTCCGTGGCCAGAGCCTGGTCCACCCCAGCCTGGACAGTGCACAGCCAGGCTGCTCCGAGTGCCTGGGGAGTTTTCATACAGGCGTGCAGTGCTGAGTGGGGGAGCGTCCCCAGGAGGCTTGCCAACTTTATAAGCTCAGGCTTCCTTCTGTGCCCACCCTAGAGGTGACCCACCCTGCTAGATTCAGAAAATGAGAGACATTCCAATCTTCTACAATAAAGGGCTTTTATAGATTCTCCAACATGTCCCTTTTCTATACCCTTCCTTTGGCTTAATTCCTTCCCTGGGTGGGTGATGGAGGGGACAGGACCTTGGGGGCCTGAGCGTGCCACCTGCAGAGCTGTGCTCCCTGGGCTCTTTAACTGGGAACATCAAGGCAGTGGGGATGGTGATGGCAAATGTTACAGCAACAGCAGCGGCAGTAACCGCTCCCTTAGCCTGCACACCCGTGCCCAGGGCCTCCTCTCAGACCCCACAGGAGGAAGCTCCTAGCAGCAGGGGCTCGCGTGCCTTCCTGCCAGGCTCTGAACAGAGCTCTTTTGCACAAATGATCATATTATAACCCTCACAAGCAGTTTATCAGGTAGGCCGTGTTGCTATCGCCCTGCACAGAGAGGGAACTGTGCACAGAGAAACTAACAGAGCTGCCTGGGTCGCACTGGCATCTGAACCCGGGCCTGCTGTTCCAAAGCCCAGGAAGGACCCACCACATCTGGGGCTGAGAGGCACACGTGGCCCTTGCAGCACAGGGCACCCAGGAAGATGTCAACCCGCCTGGTCGGGAGAGCCGGATCTTGCCTAATTTGCATCACAGGAACAATGGCATCTGTGAGACAACTGCTGCCAAAACAATTTGAAAACTGTCTTTGCAAGGGCTCTTGCCTCTATTTTCCCATTATGCAGAAAACACAGAGACATGTCTATGGCAATTGTCTATCTTCAGTGAAAGCTGAAGGTTTGTTTTCCAGTGATTGTTAAAATTGAGGACCAATCTTCATCATTGCTAATCAGGCCCAGATAATGATGCAGGAAATAAGCTTTGTACAATCCTCACGTAGCAAAGTTTTTATTCTGATAAATGAGCCTTTCTTACTTGGTGACTATGCCCATTTGGGAGCCAGGAAGTGGCTTCCAGATTAGTGTCAGCTAATGTCCTCTGACAAGCCAGACAAAGGGGGCTGGCTGGAGATGTGTGTGCATGTGGACCAATTAATAAAGACCACAAGAGGTGCATGACTGTCTTCTCTACCGCTTTTGCCATGGACTTTAATTATCTGAATGCACTTTACTAAAGTTGTGTTTTCTCTTTCATGGAATGTGATGATGGTTTAAAGAAAATTTAAATTTAAATATTTAATAAAACATATGGCAGAGAAAAAATGGAAACTGCTACATAAAATAACAATTTGAAATGGGAAACAGAGCACTCTTTAAATGCTCGCTCTTAGTTTAAGATGCTTAAGGCCTAAAGAAAATTACAAACATACTTTTACTTCAAAGTATTTGCCTTTACTTCAAAGTACGCTCATCACACCACTCTATGAGACACTGAAAAGAGTATCGATAAAAATTAAAAAAAAATTTAAGATAAAATTTCCACTGATCCTACCATTTTGTAAATGTTAAACCAGCAAAGCAGTAATCGCCCCAAGTTGATGAAGAGGAAATGAATTTGTGAATTTGCCACTGGTTTTACCTGCAGAACAGTACATTAAGAAACGTGCATCAAGAAACAAACAAAAGTCACTTTATCTTTATGAGAACTTTGGTCCATTAATCTCTCTTTTAATAATTTGCCTTTAGGAAATAATCCAAAAGAAGGAAAAATATAAACACAACAATGTTCATTGTATTCATGGAAGGACTCTACAACGTCCAACAGTAGGCAGAGTTACCTAAATTACTGCATATAAATGTCAAAGACCATTAAAATAAGTAAATACGATGGTCATAAAGTCTATGTAGAAACACAGATCAATGTTTAAGCTAGCGTGTTATGTGAAGAAATCAACGCACACATATATAGGGTGATTATGATGATATAAAAATAGCATATGCCCACGGACAAGGGAGAGACAGAAATCTAAACAAGAAAGTGTGATTTACTGAAAATGATGAATCAGGGTGAATATTTTATCCTTTTTCTTTAGAATTGTGCTTGCTTTTGTATAAAACAGCTTGAATAATAAAGCACATTTTTAATGAGCACAAATTGAAAGAATATTTTTGTCGTCTAGTTAGCAATTCTTTTTTGCAAAGGAGTTGCATTTTTCTCACCCTGCACACAGTATATGCTTAATGTTGTTACTCAGTGCCCAGTGCTCCTGGTGTGTGGCCGTCCTCACGGCCTCACGGCCGTCAGCCTGGTAAACATAACACAGAGCCCTTCGTCACCTTCCTCCTACCCAGACTGAGGCCTCAGCTGCCCTGTGAAAGACTGCAGATCCCAGCTCGCTTCCCCCTGCCCTTCAGCCCAAGCCGTCTTTCTGAAGTCTGGGACCCCACGCATGGTCCTACTCCCTCCTACCTGTGTTCTCTCCTGTCCCCCAACCTGTGTTCCAGGCTCTGCTGGAACATCCCTTTCCCACATCTGCCCTGGCTTTGCTCCTGGCACTGCAGCGTGGGGCTGGCTCCTTGGGGCCCTGCTTGCCCAGGAGGAAAAAGAGGATGTGTGCTAGGAGCCTCCAGCCTTGGGCACACTGAGGAGTGAGGGAGGGTCAGACCATGGCAGCCCAGGTCCTTGTTTGGCATAGCGCATAAGGCCGCCAAGCCAAGGAGGTATCTCTGAGGGTGGGAGGAGGTGGGGCCTGTAAACCACTTTTGTAGTTTGTTCTTCTCTTGATGCAACACAGGGGCTGTTGTGTTCTGGGTCCTGAATGCCTGCGTGAATGGATTATCTAGCAAAAGCCAAAGCCAATGGCAACGTATCGATTTTGCTTTCCAACGTAAGCTACCAGTGGGGAGAGGGTTAGCGATATTTGCTTTTCCTTCCTCCCTAGCTTCCACCTACTTCTCTCCAAAGGGTTGCCAAAGGGCTATAGACATTACTCTCTCTTTGTAAAACCACCAGATTTATGCGCTTAGTCACTGGGCTGGGAGGACAGCTCCCTGTTGGCTTAGCAGGAGAGATCTAGGTATGTGTCCCAGAAGAGTCAGCCGTGGGTAAGAAGCATCTGCCTATGTGGGCTTAAAGTATACGTGCACAGATGTCTTCCTGCAGGGCTTTGTTCCCCACGTTAAAAAAGTAAAAAGACAGGGAAAATTAATATAAATTAAATAATTTTATTTAGTTTTCTAGGGATAGGAAATAAAATTAATATAAAAATTATTTCTTTTTATACCAGATTCGGTACATATTTTACACTGAAAACACATCTCAGTTTGGACTGGCCACTCGTTAAGTGCTCAGTAGCCAAACATGTACTGGACAACGTGGCTCTCCAAGGTCTTACATGTGTCTTCAATGCTCCTTTGTAAATGTAGTTAGAAACTTTCAGAGTTCTAGAAGGAGTATAGAATACATAACATGTTTCTAAACCTTCTCTTGCAGCCACACAGTTCTTATGCAGTCATCTTCTGGTATCTGAGGGGAGGGAGATGGGTTCTAGGACTCCACATGGATACCAAATCCATGGATGCTCAAGTTCTCTCTATAAATGGTGTAGTATTTGCACATAACCTAGACATGTGCTCCCATAAACAGTCATGTGCTGCATAATGACGTTTCAGCCAATAAGGACCACATATACAACACTGGTCCCAGAATAGCAATAGGTGTGTAGTAAGCTGCAACTTCTAGGTTTGTGTAAGTACATGCTGTTTGCACAACAAAATCACCTGACTCACTTCTCAGAATGTATTCCCATCGTTAAGTGAGGCATGACTATAATTAAATAATCTCTAGATTACTTATAACACCTAATACAATGTAAATGCTATGTAAATAGCTATTACATTATATTTTTATTTGTATTGTTATTTTTTATATAGTTTTTTTTCAAATATTTTCAATCGACAGTTGTTTGAATCTGCAGACACAGAATAAGTGGATGTAAAACCTGCATGTAAAGAGGCCCAGCTGTAGTTGTAAAGTTTCAGGGTTCTAGACAGTGCTAAATGTTTCCAAATGCTCCTGTGGGCACAAAGTTCCTGTAGTTACAAGGGCTCCAGACATTGGCTGCTGTGACATGGGTTTCTTCTGAGCCTCTCGGCTGAAGCCCTCAGTCCCATACGGCAACCTGAGACCATGAGCCTGCAGGTGACAGCACAGCCTCTTGCAGAGCACTTCCATGGCCACACTTCCCACCACTCATTAACAAGTGGGGACTTAGAGGGAACTTTAGGGGTTGCCAGGCAGAGGGTGGGAGCAGTGGGTACTTCAGGGAGGCTCCCTTTGCCTGGAGAAGCTACACTCTCTACCTCTGGTGGCTCTGCACATGAGTTCGGTTTGGCCCTATTGTCAAAAAGGAAAAACGAATCCTGAAACTCGCTTATTCAATCTCTCTCATTTTCTCCTTACAGCAGCAGTCCCCAACATTTTTGGTGCCAGGGACCAGTCTCATGGAAGACAATTTTTCCATGGGGGGTGGGGAGGAGGCAGAGCTCAGGCAGTGATGCGAGTGATGGGGAGTGGCTGTGAGTACAGTTGAAGCTTCACTAGTTCGCATGCTGTTCACCTCCCGCTGTGTGGCCCAGTTCCTAAGTTTCATGGCAGACGGTTTTTCCACGGAAGGCAGGTGTGGAACTCAGGTGGTGACATTGGCCCAGTTCCTAAAAGCCATGGACAGGTACTGGGCTGTGGCCCAGTGGCTGGGGACCGCAGCCTTACAGTATTCCTGCAGAACTGATGTTCCCAAAAGAAACTTCAGAACTCAGAGTTCCACAGTATTTATACACAGACAGATAAATGGCCTGATTACAGCATGACTGCTTTCAGGATTCAAGGGTTTAGAAACAATGCTAGTTCCCCTGTTATTTCCCCAAGTAGGAGGCAGCAGTTCTTCTGCCTGCTCCCATCCATCCATCCATCCATCCATCCATCATCTATCATTTCTTTTCAAACAAAGATGTTATAAAAAAGAGGAATATTATCAGAGCTAGATACGGATTATAAAGAATACCCAACAAATCAAATTTCTCCTTTTCCTCAGTCAGTTGTAAATACCACCACCACCAACAGTAATAATAACAGTTACCTTTTTAAATTCTGGTGATGTGCCAGCACTATTCTAAGGGTGAAGTACTGCATATCTCAATTTTACTGACAAGGAAATTGAATGAGAGGTGAAGTCACTGGGCACACTGTTGCCAGCATGGGTAGTTCTGACCCTAGGTGATTTTTGCATTCAGTTGTTTTTATTAGCAATGCTCGCCAGGGTCAAACACAAAGATGATGCCTCTGGAAAGAACTCCGTGAGTCAGTGCAGACACAGTGGTAACCTGCCCAGGGCAGAACTGTGTCTGAGGCATGCGGGACCCTCCCTGAGGGCCACCCAGGTGTCCCCAGAATGAGAGGCAATCATCACATGCAATTTCTGCTGTTCCTGTTTAGCCCCTGAGCTGAATTCTTCCTTAAAGAGTTTATTTACCGGCTGTACTAAGTTTAGAGGAAGCCTCCGGGAGTTCAATGCTCTGCTTACAACGTCAAGTTTGAATTGAAGGCACAGACATATTTTGCAGTGAAAAATTATAATTGGATCAAGTCAAATAACTTGCTGGACAATATATCCTTTTCGAATTGCAGCACATACAACAGATTTCAATTATTGCTAACCATTCACACTTTCTCTTTTTAAAAGACCATTATTTATTCTTGAGACTCTCCAACTTAAAGCCTCAGCTCTAAGGGTGTGGGATGGAGCCCCCAGTGCTGCCCTTGGTGAAGCAGGGGCTGCCGTGGCAGTGACTGAGCTTCCACATACAACTGTTTGAAACCAGAGCAGTGAACTTCCCACTTGGCCAGATAGTACAGGGCAGTTTTTGGCTGAGGCCAACCCAACACCGTGCTCCTTGGACAGGTGGCAGAGCTCTTGAGGTAAACGCATTACCTCCAATTTGTCAATGTATGAACCCAGGCAATCCTAGCCAAAGAAGCCTAGATGACTTTGACCTTCACAGTGTACAAAGGAGAAATAGTCAGGAAAACCAGAACTTAACTCTATAGACCTCACACACTTGGGTCTTCTCACGTGACGGAGGATCTTAATGGTGTTCACTAAGTACTCGAGTAATGGGGGTGGTAGTAGAATGTACCACTCGGCAGATTGGAAAACCATGAGCAAGCCTTACGTTAGTGGTGAGAGGCTCCATCATGGAGACTTTCTGCAAGCTGAGGGTGTCTGTGACTGTTGGGACAGCTTCACAACCTATCAGAATCCGCTCCCAGCCTAGAGGCTTGGCCTTGCTGGTCACGGCAAAGGGTGACTTCTGCTGTGTCTGAGCCCCTGAGATCTGGCATTCAAAGGGGATGGACAGGGCGCACCTCGCAGCCCAGACCTGGATCAGCACGGTCTGCCGTGTAGGATGAACACTGGTTCTGGGAACACAACTGGCTACCTCAGGATGAGCTGCAGGAACTGGGTACCAGGATTATTCAGTGTGGAGCCAAGAGGCTAGACTCAGGGACCAGGCATTGGGTACCAGTAACAATGGTAATGCCCCGTCCTGTGGCCCACTTTATCACGGTGCTACTGGGCACATGTCTCAGGAGCACGGGGGGAATCTAGGTGCTGAGTAAGGACACTCTGCAGCCTTTGTTAATGCTGGCCATCCTCCCCGGGAGTGTGGGTTGTCAGAAACCTTCTCTTTTCCACTGGTTCTCTCGATCACTAGTCTCTGAACATGGATGCTACTGTTCAGTGTTCTGATACGTCCTTTCTGTGTGGCTGGCCAAGGTCAAGCCACAACCCTTTGAACAGCAGTGGGTTCTGAGCTTTCAGTGCCCTGGCACAGGTTCTCATCTCACCGAATGTGGCCACCCGACAGGCTGGACATCTGCAGTGGGTCACCCCCAAGTTCTGCTGCCCGGGCAGCCCCTGCAGTCTGTCTAAACCCCAGTCCTGGCTCCTCCAGCCCCCACTGCCCTCAGGGTGCACAGGTGCTCGGCCTGGTTTAGCGCAGATGAGCACACAGAGCTTGTCCCTGGAATGCACTGTTTTCATCAAAGAGGCAGATTCTCACTGTGTCCATGTAACAGATGTGTGTATCTGTACATGCTCTGAGTGTGCCAGGGCGATGACATGTGACAGTATTTCCCAAGGAGTGCTAACAGGAGCTCATTGTAGAGAACATCAAGAGGCATCTCATAGAAGAAAAATTTAAACTGGTTTCTATGCTGCAGAATTTGTAAGAGCCTTTATGAGCTCACTGAGCCTGAGAGGAGCCTGTGATGGCCCCCCAAATTTATGTGCGAATAGCTCTTTTTCTGGTGCTACAGCTCACTGATTACCTGAGTAGCTGCAACTGTATTCCGAAGTGGGGAAATAGGCAAGTAGAGTAACATTGTTTACTCTGAAGCAGAAGCGGAATGAGCAAGGCATCCTTCAATTGTCGGCAACGGCCATACCCAGTATGCATCTGTGTTTAGTTTCACCTTGAATGCTTTAACTGGTTGCCAGTGTTTAAAATTTGGGAAACTTCACATAAAAATCTAGATTTCTGGCTTCTTTTCCAAAACTGGCCCACACTGGGTCTGTAATCCAGGTGGCAACTGGAAGGAGGGAGCAGGGCTGCTCTCCTTAGAGAAAGCCGGAGCTTCCTACCACCCCTGTGGTCTCTCACCTGCAGCCTCCCTCAGCCTCACCTGGTTCCTGCTGGCCACTGAGCATTCAATTTGCAACCCTTCCTTTGCACCGTAGGCACTGCTTTTAAGTAATCCTGAAATTTACTAAAAATTATGTATTTGGAAATAGATATGTGATATATCTTGCTGAAATCCAAGTATGTCTAATTTGTCAGTTGAGATAATTCCTGTAAAAAAAAAAGCCCCCCAAAACTATTCATTGCATGAAAAAGAAAAAAAAAGAAAGAAAATTAAAAAAACTACTATAGTCACTACATGAAAGGGTAGAGTTGATCCCCACTCTTGGACAAATAAGTTAGCACACAGACAGGGCTGAGGGCTCAGAGGCCATCTTCACTCTCGTTGGACTGACGGACTGGCCCAAGCCCAGGAAAGGAAAGTGATCTGTCAGGGCAATTCATCGCCGGTTTCCCAAACTATCAGCAGTAGCCCTGACAATGGATACTACGTAGCAGACCTGCAATGTGTCCTGTATCCTCCCGTGCTGGGCATTTCATAGACTCATGACAACTGGATAGGTGGGAGGCATTACCTGCAATGTGCATAATAAAAATGCAAAGGTTGGCAAAATTAAGTGGATTCTCAGCAGCCAAACGACTAGTGGTGGTAGGACTCCACTGTAGGTCTGCCAGGTTCCAACACTCCCTCCCTCCCCACCAGACTACTTTCAAATTCAGTGGCACCACACAGATGAGGGCAGAAAAACATGCCCTGTTCCCTGTTTGGATAAAGCATCAGGTTCCAAAGACTCAATGATTATCCTGGCTGTGGCCATGGTCAACATTAACTCCCATATTTGGGTAGAAATCAGCAAGATTTTACATCAAGGGTCAGCACCAGCAAAGCAAACTATGAGTCTCGTGCGCAGCATCCCCAGGGACACAGAGTTAAACGTGTCTGATTAGTTTCAGATGTGGAGCTCGAATGTGTGCAATCCCTGTGCAAACTAGCAGAACAGAACTGAGATTACAGTAGAAAGTTATTTTTCTTTATGTTAAATGATAACAGGGAAATGTCATAATTTTTCTCTGCTTTCACAGAGGCAAACAACGCAGGCCAAGTCCAACTAAACGCATCTTGTGTGGCGTGGAGGCAGAAAGGGACCAATTGCTGCCTTCTAATTTCCTTCCTGATGAAATATAAACTTGGCCTTGGAGTTGTCCTTAGAATTGAAGAGCTACACTTTACAATTATTAGGGAATGTATATAGCAACATGGGAAAGTGCTCATGATAAAATGTTAGATACAAAGAAATCTAAATAAAATATTCTTGACAATACATTAACCAAATAAAAGGCTGTGCGTTCGTATGGATGGGGTTGGAACAAAACGTGAAAAATATAAAAGCATTCATTTTAGTGATTGACCCATGAACTAACTCTTTAATCATTTTACCTTATTTCTATTAACATTTCCATAATGTCATTTGATTAGCTCTTAGAGTTATCTAAAAGGTACAAATAGTTAACGGGCTAAAGAGAACAAACACGCCTTTCCGCGTAAGAGTGAATGAAAGGAATTACGACAGTGTGGGCTGGCCTGAGACAGACGAGTTACCAGCGCTCTGGAAGGAACGCGAAACAGACCAGTGCACATTAAGAAACTGGATATATGACCAAAGTGGAAGTAGGAGTCAGTGGGAAAAAAACAGATTTCTTCTTCACACAACACCCAAAGTAAACCCCAGGTAGAGCAGAGTCCAAATGTGAGAAAGCAACACTAAAAGTTTCACGGGACATTCAGACTATCTTTAGTCCTTCAGGGTATGGGAAGGATCTCTTAAATACGCATCATATACATTTAGGAGAAAAAGGACACATTCAGTGATATTAAATTAAAAGACAATCATTGTATAATAAAAGAAAAAAAAGTTAAATTCAAACCACAGACTTAGAGACTCTCCATATGCAAATGACTGCAAAGGCTATGAAAAGGTAACACATAAAAGAGAAGACCCAAGTTGCTAATAAACATAAGACAAGATGCTCATCCTTACCATCAGAGGACCGTAAATTAAAGCCACGTGAGATGACATTTGATGCCTACATGGCTGGCAAAGCTTAAGATGCCTACTAATCTTCAACACGGGCGTAGAGGTGGAATGAAAGGACGTTGCAGATGCCAGCCAGGGGGCTTGTCAACTGGACAAGCATTTTGCAGAGCAATTTGTCAATATTCCACAAAGTTGAAGATGAGTCTTTCTGATGTCTAATAATTTCTCTTCTAGAAAGCTCTCTACATGCAAATAGAGACATGTACAACCTGCTCATTGTTTCCAGTCCCGAAAAACTGGAACAACCTAAGTGTCCATTAATAGGAAAATGGATAAATACATGAATGAACAACACATGCATCATCATGCATAAATCTTAAAAACGAAACGTTGAGTAGAAAAGTGTACTGAGAGTATGGTACCATTTGTATAAAGTGTCAAAACAAGTAAGACACTATTATTAATACATAGTTTTTATAAGTACTTGCCTATCTGAAAACAGTGTGAAGACAGGATTGAGGATAACAACCCCCCACATCAGAGTGTGGAGACGTCTGTGGAGGGCTCCTGGCATACAGGGGACCCTGAGAGACAGGGGTGTGGCTCTGAGTGACTTCCCTCACCACCAGTCCCACGACTCACCTCAGATGTGAGTTCCCGCAGCCATTCCTCTCCCAGGAGGGGCTCTTTTGGGGACCCAGTTCCGGGGTTCCAGCGAGGTCCTGGTCACTGCAGTCCTCCTGGTCGGTGGCCCACTTGTCTTTGGACTTCACACTGTCGTGCTGCGAATCCAGAGACACGATGTCGGAGGGGGAGCTCATCACCCCCGAGTCCTCGGTTGTGTCTTCTGACGCGAAACAGCTGCCGACAGACACTGTCTCCTCAGCCTCGGACAGTACCTGCGGGGCTCCGTCCAGGCTGCAGGGACTGCCGGGCCCCAGGGGCAGGCTCACTGGACAAAACACGGCAAGGATAGGTCAGCCCGAACCTCTCAGTTCCACACCGTCTAACAAATGCAACATCAGTGTGTCTGACTCCTCTGAAATTTGGGATTCAGGGCGCTCAAAATAAAGGAAGACCCTCATTCGAACACAACTGCTTCCTCCCGAGACCTTTTAACTCAGAAGGAGCCATATGTGTACCTGTGATTAAGAGCGAAATTTTCCCTCAATCATTGGTGTTTGATTCATTGGCCTTTAAAAGTTGTATCCTCTCTATCCATGATTATGGGCAAACACATTTAAAAGTTCAGACTAATGATAAATGTAATAGTTTTAGTCTGACTTTTGGTTTAATTGAACTTGTTTTAAAATGAGATCTTTTAAAAAACATTAAGAACAGAGTTTTTAGACAAATAAACTTAGAAATAAATAATCCTGGTTTGGAAAACTGTGACAAAAATTTTGTTTCCATTTGAAATCAAACCCTCCTCTTCAGCTTCTGACTCCCCCTTAACTCCCACCCCTGAGACGAGTACCCCGGTTGGGGTCATCTGGCTCTCCTGAGCACTGAATGCGATTTGCTGCGGCAGGTCAGTGAGGTGCGCGGAGCTGCGACTCACCATCCAAGCCTGTTCTGCTAACGTCAACGTCCGTGTCGGGAAGGCTGCAGCCGCCCTGCACGTCCCCCTGGCTACCGGGAGGTACGTTGAGTGTAAGTAGTTGAAGTCATATTTTTTTCTTACTGAGCTTCCAGGTTCTAAAATCACAGAAAGCTCTATGCATAGAGCTGGGGTTTGAAGGACAAAAATACACAACTCTAGACCAGATGTACACCAGAGTTGTTGTTTTTTCATGTAGAAATAGATTTTAAACTTCAAGACACTTGAAGACATGTGATCTAAGCACTGTTTATGACAGTCTAGAAAGCAAGGACTGTGTTTTGTTGTAGTTCCAGTGATTTTTGTTTAAAAATCACTCCTCCGCTGAGTGGTCATTGGACTCCTAAAGTAAATAAAGGCCCACAGACATCTCTGAGTGCACACTCCACATAATCATGCCCTGATTGTGAAGTGACATCATAACTATACTCGGCATCACCAAAACTCTAACTGGACAGCAGACTAACAACATATAATTAACAAAACCGAAAGAAAATCCCTTCTTTCTTTGGCTTTGGTTTAGTTGAGATCCTGAACAATGAAACAAACAAAAGAACAAAAGTTTTAAAGAATACACATTTCACAAGAGAGCTCACAGTAAAGAACAGAAGGAAAAGAGGCCTTGTTTAGAGAAGCACAGATGCACAGGTGACACACTGAATGCAGTGAGTCTCGTCAACAGTAACCTCTTGCAGTTTTCTCCCAGCTTCTGCTGTGAGGCTCTTAATTAAAGGGCAAATCTGGAGAAGAAACACTGCCTGTACAGCCCGAAACTCCTTCTGCCAAGGGCTTACTGAAAAGCTGTCACACCCAGGATGGCCGCCGACTGTTCTCGCCCTGCAGCCCGCACATCGGCTGCGACGTCGTCCCGCAGCCAAGCCCACCTCGGACTACTGCAGCCACAGGGCATCCCTGTTCCTGCCATTCCTCTCTCGCCTTCCCTTGTGCCACCATCACTGAACAATAAAACCAACACCTTTTTTCTGTCTGTGTTGTATTTTCACGGCAGCATGATGCCGTGAAAAAGAGCACATAGCGTTCAGGTCACAGAGACCTGCATCTATTGGCTGTGCCCCGGCAGGCGGGGGAATGAGGCCGCCCACAGGGGCTGTGTGTCTGGATGGAAAGGGCCCCAAGACGGCACCTGGGGACACAGACTTCCAATCCAAGTGTCTGGGCCCTAAGGCGACTCTCAGTGTTTGAGGGGACAGACATGTACACAAAGAATGACAATGGCTACGGTACTGCCAACTCTAGGTGCACTTCGAGAGGTAGAGTGGGGCAGGTGATCTGGGTGCAGGTGATTTGGTACAGGTGTTGGCACATGTACCAAATACATGCTTGGTCCAGCCTGGCTCTCGCACTTACTGCTCCAGTAGGTATCGCTCAAGCGTGGGGCAACCTTAAGAAATCCGCCCCCAGCCATCCTCTCACCCGTCCCGTAAAGGCTTTGGGACCATCGGGCCAGGAGGTTAGCCTGGCACACACATCCCCTGGAGGCATGGAGTGCATCAATGGTGCGGGGACTCCAACCCCGCCTCTATGCCTTTTCTATCCAGTTGTAAGATCAGGCATGCTTATCTGGGCTTTTTAAATGTCCCTCAGAAGTTTTGAGGCAAAAAAAGGTTGAGAGCCAGTGGTCTAAATTAAGCCAACTGTAAAACCTTAAATCGACATGGTGCAAGAAGTCATATACTCAGCACATACGTTACACCGTCTAAAAGATGCCTAATGCCGAGTGCTGTTACCAGAACTCCCCTCCTGCCCAGGCGAGCCCTCCAGTTCCCTTCCCAGGGGCCTGTGTGGCCTGGGCACAGCCCATGACCCCATCCGTGCCTGCACCAGGAGCTGAGCAGATACGTAACGGGTTGAGGCAGGGGAGTCACCCAGGAATGGAAAGGGCAATTGCATAAATGTCCCAGCAGAGAGGGAACATGGGTGCAAGGCCATCCCGCACCAGCGGTGGGACGTGAACAGGGAAGACAGGGCAGACCTTTTGCAAGTGATGCCTGAACCAAGCTCAGAATACAGGGTGGGGGATGCTGCAGCCAACCAGAGACAGCCCAGGGGCCCGGACTGTGCAAAGAGAGCACAGGGCTCGGTGAGCAGCTTTCTGGGGAGGGTTGGGTGAGCTGTCAAAGAGTGCAGATTTGAAGAGAAGAACTGATATTGCTAAGAGGCCCCAACCTGGGTTAGCCTCAGATTTCTGGTAACTCCTTGCTGCAGTCAGCTCTGTCTGTCTGAGCATCTTTTGTTTGGAATCAGGCACACCTGTCTAACTCATCCTGCCCCACCCCAAGTCTCTGTTCTTCTTTTGGTGGTCTTGGTGACTAACCCCATGACCTGTAACATGTTTTGACAATTTCTGAATGAGATAATGGTGCAGGAGACGAGACGTTTTTTTCTTCATCAATTCTAAATATAAACCCGGAACATGAAAGAAAAACTTGGAGCTGCTTTGCTGCGACAAGGGTGGGGGCCAAGGTCCTGTCCCATTTCCCACCCTCCACACAGCACCACGGTGGCTCCGTGGACCAGCCTGACACCCACGGGCAGCAGCAGCAGCAGGAGGACTGAATGAGGGCCCCAATCCCACCGTTGGGCCCAGTACTCTCCCCTTTCTGCAAAGTGAGCAAGTTGGTTCCAGTAAGCTCTAAAATCCCTTCTTCAGAATCCTAGAAGAAAATGTAGGGAAGACTCTTTCAGACATTGGCCTAGGCAGGGAATTTACGAAGAAGACCCCCAAAGCAATCACAGCAACAACAAAAATAAATAAATGGGACCTGATCAAATTAAAAAGCTTTTGTACAGCCAAGGAAACTATCATTAGAGCAAATAGACAACCTACAGAATGGGAGAAAATATTTGCCCGCTACACATCTGATAAAGGGCTGATAACAAGAATCTATCTAGAACTCAAAAAAATCAACAAGGAAAAAAATCAAACAACCCCATTAATAAATGGGCAAAGGACATGAACAGAAACTTTTCAAAAGAAGACAGAATAATGGCCAGCAAACATAAAAAAAATGCTCCACATCTCTGATCATTAGGGAAATGCAAATCAAAACCACCATGAGAGATCACCTAACTCCAGTAAGATCGGCTTTATCAAAAAATCCCAAAGCAACAAATGCTGGCGAGGATGTGAAAAGATAGGAACACTCTTACACTGCTGGTGGGACTGAAAATTAGTGCAACCTCTGTGGAAAAGAATTTGGAGACACCTCAAAGAGCTACAAGTAGAACTACCATTTGATCCAGCAATAGCACTGTTAGGCATCTACCCACAGGGAAAAAAAGTCATTCTGTAATAAACACATCTGCACTCGAATGTTTATGGCAGCACAATTCACTATAGCAAGGATGTGGAAGCAACCCAAGTGTCTGTCAATCCATGAGTGGATTAATAAAATATGGTATATGTATACAATGGAATACTACTCAATTATAAGAAATGACAGTGATCTAGCACCGCTTATATTTTCCTGGATAGAGCTTGAGCCCATCCTCCAAAGTGAGGTATCACAAGAATGGAAGAACAGGCACCACATGTACTCGCCATCAAACTGGCACTGACTGATCAACACTAAGGTGCTCACACAGTAGCAATATTCTTTGGGGGTAGGGAGGTTGGGGGTGGGTAAACTCACAACTAATGGATGCAGTGAGTGTTGTATCAGGGGAAGGGCACATCTCAAATAATGGCTGGGATGTGGCAAAGTCATAACACGTAACCAAAATGTTTGTACCCCCATAATTTCCTGAAATAAAAAAAAATAAAAATAAAAAAAAATAAAATCCCTTCTAGACCTAGGACCATATTCACCCTTTGAAATTCCAAATAAAAATGTAGGATATAAACACTCTGACAGCTGCCTGGTGACTAATTAGGAATCTTAAAAGGAATACATTGCCTTTATCCTTCCTGCTATTTTGTCTTCCCTAAGAGTGTAAGTCATTATTTTTGAGTTAATTAATGCACTGGCAACTTTGCTATTCTTTTAAGGCATGAACAATATTTTCAACTAAAAATTGCAGAATTTTTGCAAATGTGAAAAAACACACTCACTTTGTCTTCAGCAGAAGCCTGGTGTAAATTCATGATTAAACGCTCTTCCAAAGGAGCAGCCGCAGAGCCTACGCACGGAATATTAACCCTTCCATTGACTGCCACCTAAATTACATAATCCCATGGTTCAAATGCCATTATGAGCATCTAAATGAGAGCTTTGGAAAATTCTCCAGCCCAAGTATAAAGGAGAAAACACTAACTTAGGGCTACTAGTTCCTCAAGTTGAACACAACCATTCTCAATTTGGTATAAGTTTGGTTGAATTTTACTTTTACAAAGTCAGTAAAGAAAATTTCATCACTAAAAATAAATATTTTCCAAGTACTTTTGTAATGGGTTCATTTTTATTTTTGTTTTATTAAATATAAATTAAAGATCTTGTATCTTATGATATTGCTTTTTTTGTGGTTAAGGAAGGAGATTTCTCAAGAGTCAGTTTCACCAAGTGTATATGGCCTAGAGAAAATGTTTCAAAGGAAGACAAAATATCTCCCCAGCCCACACTGATCCTGTGGTTTCCAAACACTGCTCACAGCCAACAAGCAATGTTCATCCTTCTTTTTGAACCTACATTGATTTAGTTCTCTATGTTCCAAGGCCCTTGGAACAAAGGGAAAGGGCAATTGCATAAATGTCCCAGCAGAGA
>NW_012149019.1:2095350-2139230 GCF_000956105.1 Propithecus coquereli
CCCCAAAGCAATCGCCGCAGCAACAAAAATAAATAAGTGGGATCTAATCAAATTAAAAAGCTTCTGTACTGCCAAGGAAACTATCATTAGAGTGAATAGACAGCCCACAGAATGGGAAAAAATATTTACTCCCAAATAACTTTGAACAACCATGCACCTCCTTCCCTTTTAATTGACATCTGAAAATTTTCATCACAAGTTCAGCTGGTTGCAACAGATTTAAATTTTAGTTGTTTTACTGTCTTGTAAATATTAATATTTTAAAAATAAATGTTTCATTATTTTAAAAATATAATCAAAGGAATACGGATATGATAGTATTTTCATGTCCCACATCCTCCATGTAAGAATGAGTGAAGGAGTTCTTCCTTTAACAGGCACTGTTCCAGAGCACGTTTCTTCTTCCTTGAACTTATTCCCATTCTAATACTTGACAGAATCTCATCCTAATTGAATGTATTTTATATTTGAGAGACTTTTTTTATTGATGAAGCCTCTTCGTAAAATATGTATATAAATTAAACTTTAATTTTTATTTCCTCTCACCATAAAGCAGTAGTGTTAAATTCTTTTTTATACTCTTATCATTGTGATAATTAATAGGAAACAGCCAACAAAAACTTCATAAATATTCTAGAAACTCTGATATTTGTTAAACGAAAAGTTAAAATGTCATTGGAAATGCATTTCATAATGAGATAATTGAGGCTTTTTCAATTATTATAATAATTCCTTAAAAATGACTGGATTACTTATTGCTAGAATGAGGCAAGGTTTGGCATAAATTCAATTCATGTTTTTCATTCTAATAGATATAAGCACTAGAAAATTTTGTTCACATAAGTAAAAAGAGGCAAATTAAGGGAATTTTGTTATAGTTACATTATTCCATTTGGTTTTATAAGCTTTTCCTCTGATTTATGTCAAAAATCACTTAATTGATCTGTCACAAAAGTTATGCTTAATGATCTATAATCCAACAACTCAATTAGGCCCTTTGTCATTTGGTTGGAAAGAAAAATTGGAAAACCACCCGATGTTCAAAAGGATTTGCCACCGAGTCATTACAGTTATTTACTGCTCAACCTTACACCAATATTTCCATTTGTTCTTTTGTTTGGTATTGAGAATAAGGTTTGTCCGCCTCAGGAAACCACACCCCAGTGAGGTGCCTGATGGGTAAGGGGTATTTCAATCTTTTGTGAGGGAGCAGAAGGGCGTCTGTAAAATTGGCATTGGGGAAGGAGAGTTGGAATGATGCTGGCGTGTCTGCGAGCTCTCTGGCACATCAGCCTAGGCGAGAACACATGCAGAGGCAGAACATCTGGAAATGGATTCCCTTGCAAAGTCCTGGTGTTCTCCCAGGGAATGCACACTCCAGTTTAAACCCACTGATGTACACAATCTATGTCGGTCAATTTAAGAGTTGAGGTAGTGGGGTACATAAAGAATGCCACAGGAATACAGAAGTAGGGCCACTCATTCTAATTAGAGGAGACAGGAAGGTCCCCATTGAACTGAGTCTTGAAACAAGCATGACTTTGGCAGATAGAGGAGGACATCTGGATAGAAAATGGGCAAAAGAGCAGAAACACGAGGCTGCATGGGAAACACCAAATCCTGCTGAGTGGCTGGAATCCCTAGTGCCCCTTGTTGTATCTGTGGTTGTGTCTCTGTGTGTGCATGCACAATGTGATGTTCAGGAGGCAGGGGTTAGGATTAGCTTCGAGAGATCCTCTGCCACCAGCATTACATGGATTCTGCCCCAACTAGCAGCCTCAAACTTTGCTTCCCTCTTTTTCTCTACTGGGTTCCTGAGGCATAGTTTCCTCAAAGTTCATTCCTCTTCAAAATCACAGCCTCTTTAGTTTGATGGGCATTATTTAACCATTTATATTAATGTGCTTGTCGAAAACCTCCACAGACCTGGGCCCCTCAAAGATACTGCATGATGAAGGTAACAGTACTGCCAGCTGACTCCAGAGCACTACTAGACACATATATACATACAACTTTTCAACAAGGCAAGATAAGGAAGACTTGAAAAGCATTTATGGATCTAAAAGTAGACCTGCATTCTCTTAAGAGTGAAGTAATATATTCTTGGTATCAATCAACTCCTATTTCATTGCAGCCTGAATGATAACTCTAGTCCTAAAATCCTTATTTGTCTATTAAAGTCTCTGGACAGAGAAAAATCCCAATTTATTCCATTGTAAGATGGACCTGTGTTTCAATTGCTGTTCTTTTAAAAACATATAAGAAATAACGGCCAGTACTTTTGCCTGGCCAGTACTTTCCCTCCCCGTTTGTGTTAAATCAATTCTGCCCTTCTGTAGGTAACGCCTATTTCTTATTATCTGGGAGAGCCTATCTGCTCCTAACTATCCCCGGTCACGGGGACAGGCCTAAGGTGAAACAAAATCTGGCCAATTGGAGCCCATGGACATGAAGATATGTCCAAAGATGAGCATGCGTCTTAAGCCGGATCAACAAAAGCCCTTCCTAAGACCTTTCGCCAGAGCTGTTGGAGAAGATGATCTTATTGGGCTGGAATATATGGATTGGATAGTTTTGGATAAATAGCAGCTGTTTGAACCAGCACGTGGAAGAGCTTATCATCTGGTTGGAGAGGAACACAGCCACAAGACAATGGTTTCCGCTCGTGGACCCAACCATGCCGGTGATAAAGATTCATCTTTCGGAATTGCTAGTTCTGTGAGCTTAAAAAATCCACGAAAACCCATTTTTGCCTAACTGGATCAAGTCGTATTTCTGTTTCTTGGAACTAACGAGTCTTGTCTAATAAATGTCTAAATTTCCTTGATTTTTCACATATATTTTACATTATGGTGTTTCTATTATAGGAATCTCTATTTTAAAACTATATTAAATTCAAAAGCTACTTGTCATATTTCTTTCCCTTCCTTAGACTTATTTTCCATTATTTGGATTACACTCTTGAGTATAATCTAATTTAAGATGGTATATTCTTGAAGCTCCTCTGTGTCTGAAGGTTGGTTCCATATAATCTTCATCCTTGACTATCAGTATGGATAAATCAAAGTAAGATTCAGATGAAAATCCTTCTTCCTCAAGACTGTATTCTTTGCTCCTCTGTTTTCTAGCATGTTGCCCCATAGATGAGAACCTGTATGTTAGCATGATTTGTTTCCAACCATATGTAACCTGTCTCTAGATGCTAGTAAGATTTTCTTCTTCTTCTGTGTATATCAAAAATTCTATATATGTCTAAGTGTGTATGTTTCTAAGAATATGTATTTAATGTCCAAGAACATTTTGATGTTTATTTTTCAATAATAGTCTACTCTTATTCTATATATGTGATAATCTATTGAAATTTTCTGAAGCAATGACTAAAAACATTTATTTTAAAGTTCTGTGCTCTTTCCTAAGTTAATGCTACTTCCTTTGGAGTAAAATCTTCTGATCAATTTGTTGTCTCTCTTTCATGCATTAAAAAAATTGTCTAGTGATACTTAGGCTTTTTTTCAAGTATTTAAACAAGAGTGCCAGCAGTGGTAGGGAGTAGATTTCCTTGGCACACGTGAGCATCATCGTTTTCTTACCATGGAACAGAAAGCCTAATGACAGCAGCCCTGGGTGCAGCACACCCACCAGGACTGGGCTAAGCAAAGTGCCATGGGGACGGAGATGGAAGTTTGCGCTCTGGGGCTCCATTTGCACAGGAAAGCTAGTTTTTCTCAGTAGCAACAATGCTGAATTCGGTTGATGCTGCTTAGGCTCAGTTCAGCCACCTTGAAATTTTGTTTTCAATGTGCCTTTTTTAGTGAATAGGTAACTAGGAATCTTCCCCTATACTGAAGCCATAAATTTAGTAGTAGTCTAAATATTATATTAGACTATTGGCTAATTACTATCAGAGAGTACATTATTTAAAAACCACAAAATGGTAGTTGGGTTTTGAATTCTGCAGTGTTAAAATGGATAATATTTACCTACCTCTTTATTTAATCCACATGTCACCTGAAGTATAGATATCATTATTCCTATTTTGCAAACTATAAAAGAAACCCCAGCCAACATGTTATTTCACCTATCCCTGAGGGTGTGTGCTGCAGAAACATACTCTGCCAGGCTCATAAAAGGGGCAAGTCCATTCAAAACCACAAAAAAATCACGTATTAGGCAAGAGTCAAATTAAGGTTCTTTAACTTAAAAAATGCTATATAAATCTTCCTGAGAATATCTGCATTGAAGATTTTCTAAGCCAAAAGATTTTCTTCTATGTTCTATGGAACAAATCTTGGTTTCATTTGTTTGGGCATTTCAACATATTTGAAACTACTTCTTTAGAAAATATCTTCAGTCCTTTCTTACACATTTCTGGGGCTTCACCTTCGAAGGGAGCAGGAAGTGTGGGGGACGTTGGACGGCAGCCCCCTCTGGCAAGAACAAAGCTGGCGCGTTGGTTTTCACCATCAAAATAGAGATCCTGTCTCCAGGTTGCCTAGTACATTAGAGCACAAGCATTTTATTTAATCAACACCTCAGAAAATCTGACATTTAGGGGCTTGCCAAGGGACTCAGTCTCCAATTGACTCTGCTGTGGGCCCGGCGTGAGGCAAGCGTGAGTCATATGCCAAGTGAGACAGCAATCTAAGAAAAACAGTGCCCGCTTCCTCTGCTGGCTTCTTACAAGTTCCGTTCTTTTATCATTAGAATTCTAGAGCAGCAGTCCCCATCTTTTTGGCACCAGGGACCGGTTTCCCAGAAGACAATTTTCCATGGACTGGGGTGGGGTGGGCGGAGCTCAGGCAGCGATGTGAGTGACGGGGAGCGGCTGTAAACACAGATAAAGCTTCGCTCGCCCACTGCTGACCTCCTGCTGTGCAGCCCAGTTCCTAAGTTTCATGGAAGACAATTCTTCCACGGACCAGGCATGGCGGCTGGGTGGGGAGGCACAGCTCTGCGGCCCAGTTCCTAACAGGCCAGGGACTGACACTGGTCCGTGCCTGGGTTGGGGGCTGTAGCTCTGGAGAATGAAGTATGAGGCCTACTTTTACTTAGCTTCCTATAATGCACTATTCAGCCATTACCCTTGGTCGAAATTTGATATAAAATGACCAGGCTTATTGAATAAATGAGGCTCTCGGACCCAGTGTCCCCCAACCCCTTTTTGCCTTGGTTTCCAAGGTCAGGATCAAGTTGTGTCTTTACTTCCACTTTTACATGGACCCCCTCCACCTTCTTCCTCCTTTTCCATCACATATATATCTGAGCTCTCCCAGTGCTTATTCTTAACCATTTAAAGAAAATGTGGATTTTTAAAATAGCATTCATCAATATAATTTTATTTCCCATCACTTAAAATAAAAATTATCCCTTTTTCTAGATTTTTCCAGTTTGAATAATACCAATACTCACAAAAAGCTGCCTGGTATCCCCTTTGAAACTCACTGTGGTATAAATTATAAATAAAATGGATCCTTGACGGATCATAAGAAAGAAAAGGGGTTAGGCCACGCTCTCGCCTGACTCTCGGCAGGCAGCGTGCACCAGGCGAGTGTGTGCCCGACCCCGTGAACACGGCGGGTGTCTGGGGCCCAGGGCATCTCGCCCGGTCAGGAAGGCCTCCTCAAGCAGGTATGCTATGTGGTGTCAGTTCTTGATAAAATCATCAACATTTTTAGTGTTCAATAACAGAAAAGCGCATTCTTTGACAAAATCTAAGAACCTAGACATCAGAGCCTTATCTCTGCCATCATGCATACAGACGATATTACAGATCTCTTTCTGTATCTCAGAGAAGACAAGTACCTGTAATGCCACTCTGTAATGCTGGACATCCCAGGGGCCATTCCCTGCGCCATGCCCACCTCAATTCCAACAGCCCCTGCTTGACACAGGCCTCTGCCCCGCCCAGACAGCCTCGGCGTCTCATCTTCATGTCTCTGCCTCTCCACCTCTTGTTCCAAACACTGGCGGTCAGTGGTGACAAATCGTACTGTTCTTGTGCAGTACAACATTTTATTAGGTGTTTTTAAGAAATATTAAAACAATAAAAAAGAAATTTTTGCTTTTTCTTTTAACATAGGTTACAAAGTTTTTTCTTGGCCCGTTCTGTCCTTTTACTTTCTTACTGAGAACTTAGGTTTTCCCATCTAGAAGAGCTACTGAGCATGTCCAGTTGATTAGCCCATGGTTGCGGTCGTGGTGCTCACGTGTGTGTCCTTCCCACGTGGGTGTCTGCACTCCTCAACACACCGAAATGTTTCAGTTGAACTGAGGCTGCTACCTTTCTCTTTTCTGAATGACTGGCCCGGAGGTGTGTGACTGCTGATTATTTTCCCTCCGTGGCCTCTCCCTGCACTGGTGGCTGCTGCGCCCTGGGGGTTCTGTGCACCCTGCCGCTTGGGCGCGCCCGATGCCTGGCCTGCCACCCCCGACACAGACCCTGAGACAGACCAGCCCCACTCTCCTCAGAAGCCCCAGGCATGTCAGCTCTCCCTCACGCTTCCATTTCATGATTTGCTCCCTATTTTCTATGCATCACAATTTCATTTACTCTCTTGCAAGTTCTGCTATACATTTAAAATTATGTCCATTATATAAAATCCAGAATTTCACGATGCTTCGTAGTGAAAGGGGTTTCAGGGCATTTAACCCATAATTTGGCTGTAAATATAAGGAAAGGGACCTTACTTTTAACTTACAGCATCTGTTTCCCTTCCACAGCCTTCCCTGTTCAACTGTGGAAGGAGGGGATCTCGGGCTATCCAGGCTCAAAACCTTCCCTCCCTTCAGAGGCAGACGACTCCATGAAGAACCCTGGGAGAATTGCAGGGACAGATGGAGAACCGGGAGAGAGAGCCTCTTAGGTACCCAAAGAGGAGAAGTGGCATATATGCCCTCAAGGCCGGCTGTCACACAAGGCTGGTTACTTTAAACTTGAGTTTTCAGAGCACACCCTTCACTTTCCTCTTGAAAGCGCTCATCTTCCTGCGGGGGCAGCACAAGCCCTCCCTCTCCCTGCGGAGGCCCCTCCCGCAGCGGCCTAGCTTGCACCCGCCCCGGGCCCACGATGCCCACACCGCTCCTTCTGCCGCCCTGTCATCTGCCTTCCCGCTCAGTGCGAAGTCCTCAGGGCCGGGTGAACACACACCTCTTAGCCCCTCATCCATAAAACCGGATTCCTGCCTCCAAGGTCTTAGTGAAAAGTAAATGAGACAGCCCTTGCGGAAGAGCTAGCAGGGTACAGGGTTGACATCGGTAATGGCAACTTTAATATCACTGTTAGGCACAGGGCCCGGCTGCATAGCTGGCCATAAACATCCTCAGTCCTCGGAGAATGGTGGTTCTTGCACTTGGCCTGCATCAGAAACCCTGGAGGGCTTGAGAAAATAGACATTGTCCAGCCACCCCCAGTCCCCCACAAGTTCCTGGTGCGGTGGGCTGGGTGGGGCCCCAGTGGCGCCAGTGCTCCCGGTCTGGACCACAGCGGGGAGGGCGTCCTTCAGCACCCCCCGGGGGCCCTGGCTGGCTGGCTCTTTCTCTCCCAGCTGAATCATCTACACCTAAGCTCTGCATCCTCACGTGGTTTTCTTTCCTCATCTCACTAAAGCCTGTTCCCCGCCATATTTCAAAGCCAGAGATGTCTCCAACAACAGGCGCTGGAGGTAACGAACAGACCAGTTTTAAAACTCCCATCCAGTCCCTGCTCTCAGAAAGCAGGGATATCTCCCTCTTTTTTAAATGATCAGATTCCATTTCCCATCTCAATGCTTTTCACATGTCTCTCATTTCATGGGAAGTTGCCCCAAGATGCCCTCAAAGTTAAAAGTGACATTTTCCTCCAGATAAAAGTAGAGCTGAAGTAATTACTTGCAGAAACTGTAACAGAAATGGTTTCAGAAAGACGGAATGAGGAAATGACTTATAAAAATAAAACACATTCCAAATGGTTGTAAAATATACCAAAAACAAGAAGAAAAAAAATAATACGGGGAGGATGAAAAGCTGGGGGGAAGGAGACCCGAGCAGGGCAGGGGCTCCAGGGGTCCGGGCGGCCGGAGGTGGCGCGTCCGCAGAGTGGAAGCAGGGCCGGATCCCAAGATGCTGCAGAAAATGGGCGAGACACAGCAAAGAGCCTCCAAAGTCCCAGTGTCAAAAAGGCCATCTAAAGCCATGGAGAGACGTTTCTAACAGTCACCTGGGGAAATGGACGCTCGCCAATGAATGAGTTTAAGTCCGAGTCTCCAAGAAGGATCTGTCTCAGATTTCTGCATCAGTGACTCCACCTGCGACCTCAGCCCTGTCAGTTTAGGTGGCCAATTTGATTATTTTTGCCTTATTAATTACTTGTATTAATTGCCTGAAGTTTGGGACAGATTGAATAGCACAGATTGTGAAGATGACTTATTCAAGCTGTTACATGGTTTAGGACTAATGAATAAAACATATATTTTTTTTAAATATTGAAAAGATTCTCTAATAGGTTCTTGTTTCAAGATAAGTTCCCTTCCAAATAGCTTTAGAAATCACAAAACGGAAACATACCATAAAGCAAATGGAGAAAAACTTAGTGACTAATCACTGTGCCTGAATGTCGCGCTCTTCTGAGACACACACACAGCAGAATCACTATGGTGGTCCCCTCCATCCGAGGTTTCACCTTCCTCCGTTACCCATTACCAATCTCGGGTTGAAAACATTAACTGAACAATTCCAGAAATAAAACAATTCATCAGTTTTAATCTGTTCACACTTCTGAGTAGTCTGATGAAATCCCACGCCATCCTGCTAGGGACAGGAATCCTCCCTTTGTGCAGCAGATCCAAGCTGTCTACGCTCTCACCTGCGAGTCACTCAGCAGCAGTCTTGGGTATCAGACCGACCGTGGCAGTACCGCAGTGCCTGTGTTCCAGTAACCCTCACTGCGCTTAATAATGGCCCCACAGTGCAAGAGCGATGATGCTGGCATGTTGTTACCCTTGTTCTATCTTATTACCAGTATTGTTGTCAATCTCTTACTGTGCCTAATTTAGAAATTAAATTTTAACATAGGTATGTGTATATAGGCAAAACATAGTATATTTAGGTTACAGGCCTGCTCTGAGTGTCTTGGAACATATCCCTCCTGAATAAGGGGCTACTATGCCTAGAAGTTATTCAAACACTGCATAGTGCTTAGCATAAAAGCAATGAAAAGCAGCACCATGATTTTTCCCTAGAGCCCTCCCTGCTGACGTTCAGCCTGCCTTGGTCAAGTGCATCTGCCTCTGACAATGAGAAGATCAGCACCAGGGCCCGTCATTTTGAGAAACTTGTATGGAATTGTCTCTAGCCTCATCCAAAGTCAACAGACTACACAGCCAGTAAATTAAACGTTTCACACACAAACCACCTGTTAACTCACAATTATGGTGGCCCAAAATAACTTGGCTTTGTTGGCCAGAAAACACTCACCTCAGCAAAACCCACCAATCCCCAAAATAACCTGCATGAGAAGCCGAGGCCCCAGCCTCAGGTTCTCAGCGTCAGTCCCGGGTGCGGAGGTGGACGCTGTGCCCTGGGGAAGTAAGAACTGTTTCCCCTCCGCCTTCTGAAAGGATGGACAGCCACACCCCACCTTTCAGTGCCACTTGGGGTAGAGGCACCCTCAGTATGACCACAACTTACCAGGGCTTTCCTAATAGGGTTATTTTGGATTTTAAAATAAAGTTCATTTTCTTTTTCTTTAGTATAGAAAGTCAGGGAAACATAAACAATTGGAATGAAATAATCACTCATCCCCAAGATAACCACGGTTTACATTTGGCTGCTTTTCTGGGTAGTCTTTCTTTTTTTAGGAGCTTTTAGGGTAAATGTATAAAAATTTCTTAAATGTGTGAAGAAAATCAGATATGTCACCCCACTATGTTTATGTACTTACTTTATACTCAACAGATTTAAGACGCAATTTTTGTTCATCTTTTGTGTCAATTTAAACAATTATGTAACACTGTGCTGAATCAACTGTGGCCTCCAGCAAATAGTGTCTACAGGTTTCGACTTTCTCATCTGTAAAACGGGGATATGAACAAGGCGCTCGCTCATTCAGAGCGCGGCCACGCGCCTGCCCTGACAATGGTACCTGGACAGACCGAGGTCGGTGAGTGTGGCCGTTACGGGGCGTTCGATCACTGCGACTTTCATCTGTCGGCAGTGCACATGCAAATGCAGCGGGTCCTCGAATAAGGCGGTTTAGTTCAGCATCGTTTCTGTGTGACACTGGATGAGGAAAAACAGCTGGTCCCAGGAGGGACAGTCTGCAGGTTCTTGAGAAGCCAGGTCAGTGTGGGCTCCTCCCAGGGCCCCCACTTCCTCCCACAGCCCAGAGCTGTGCACACGAGGTTCGTGGGTTCTGGACTATGCCGGTGTGGGTGTGCGTGCGGGAGTGTGCCCTGCGATGGGACGGCGTCCTGGGCAGCGCTGGCTCCCGCCGGAGCCCCGAGCCGCCCTGGGGTAGGTCCCAGCCACCCGCGACCCTGGACCGGAGTCACCGGGCAAAGCATTATCTGGTTCTAACGATCTTTCTTAAATGTGTGTATAGCTCACATTTACTCCCATGTTTATTACTAAAAATGTTTTGGTCTTTATTTAGAAGTTGGGGATGTCTTTGTGACCAGAAATCTGCCATAGGAACTTAGCGCTTGTTTATACCGATTAGCCTGTGGTCAGATGAGTTTTAATAGCTGTCGTTTTGCTTAAAGTTAACAGTTTCCAAGAACCCATCAAGGACATTAACTGAGGACTTACTGTATAATTATGAGTGGTCATGATCTTTTGAAAATCGGGAAATTGAAGAACGAACACGATTACATGGGGCTGTAGAAACTGCCATCTTAAGACTTTGGGGAACCCTCCCAAAGGAAGGTGTATCTCTGTGCCCCAAGAGTCCAGCAGTGGGGAGGCCAGGGGAGGACGAGGAGGGGGCCCTGACACACACTTCTCAGGAGTGAGGCCTAGGGACTGCGGGGGGAATAACCTGTGGATCCAACGAGCCTGGCAGGCAGGGCGGGCGAGGCTGGCCTGGCTCCCCGCCCAGTGTGTAAGTGAGTCCCAGCCAGGCACCAAGGCCTGGTGACAGGGCTGCTCTGTTCCTCTCCCAGCTACCAGGCCACCTGTTCTCTCCCCTCGTTGTTATCACCAACTCCATCTAAAAATATAGCCCAAGATTCTTGTCTTCTACTGCTGAGTTTTTCTAGTGCCCGTGAGATCTGGAGTTTTCCTACGGCTTCTTTGCATCACCTGGTATGGCCCGTTCTTGGCTCACTGCTCACGTGTGCGTCTCGCCCCTCAGCAGGGAGTGTCACTTGGTCCTGATGCCTGCGATGGAGTCGCTTTCTCCCAGTCTGTCCTGTATAGACCCCCACAGGCCCTCACCTTTATGATGGAGCCCACCCTGGATTCTGCTGGACGCCTCCACGAGCCGAGCTGATCTTGCCTCAGTGCACACATTTTCACTCCAGCCTGCCCGACAGCCAGCGCTGCCCTTGGGTGTGTTCCAAGGCCCCCACCACTGGACACACAAACACCAGCCCTGTGCTCCACAATCAAATGTCTTAATAGGTCACGTTTTCTGCGTGGTTAGCAAAACCCGGGCTCCCATCTGCAGAAAACTAGTTCATGGGAAGATAAGGGTGCCACTTGCTTTTTCATTCCCAAATATATACATACATACACACACATACATATACGTATATACATATATATGCTTCTGCCAAAGCTACCATCCGTGGACTTACAGGAGGTCTTATTCACTGATGTGGTATTCCACCCAGCATTGCTTCTGATCAAGGAACTCTGTTTACAGCCAAAGATGTGTGGCCATGGGCCTGTGCTTGTGGAACTCACAGGCCTCACCGTGTTCCCCAGCATCTGAGGCAGCTGGCTTGACAGAATGGTGAAATGGCCACTGAAGAGTCAGTTACAGAGCCAGCTAGGTGGCAGCACCTCATGGGGCCGGGCCAGGTTCTCCAGAAGGCGGTACATACTGAGTCAGCTTCCAGCCTACATACGGTCTGCTTCTCTGACGCCAGACTCACAGATCCAGGAATCAAGGGATGGAAAGAAGAGTGGCACCACCATTATCCCCAGCAACCCACTAGCAAAACGTTTGCTTCCTGTTCTCATGACGTTTATGTTCCACTGCCTGGAGGTCTTAGTTCCAGAGAAACAAATGACACCACCAGGAGACAACAATTCCACCGGCCTGGAGGTTAAGAATGTCACAGCCACTTTGGGCTCCTCCTGCCTCAGCATCCACAGGCTAAGAAGGGAGTCACTGTGGGGCTGGGGAGACTGATCCTGAACCCCCAGGGTACACCGGGTCCCTTAGGGAGCTAATATTGTCATGGCCTGTGATGAAGGTCAATGGAAAGCCACAGCAACCCCACGCAGGCAAGACCAGGAATGGGCCAGACCCTTCAGGAAGGAAGGTCTGGCTCACCCTGACAGGTGAAGAACCATGACCAGCTGCAGTGCTGGCTGGAGGCAAAGGGAACACAGGATGGCAGCAAACCAGGATGTCACAAACACTAGCAACAATGATGTGATTAGTCGCAGAAACAAGGGCTGTAACTGTCATGGACATTTCCTCCTCATTTTGTTAGGAATATGTTCGGGTGTGTAGACACATATATTAAGTAAATATTTTTGTTTTCTTCTCTTATTCCCTTAACATATAACATAATTGACTTTATATCTGTATTTAATTATTGTAAACATCACAGCATTTTAAGTTACAGGATATCACAAGAGAAAACATCAATGACGGACTTCACCTTCTCTTGTGGGGAAGGGATTCATGCATTTTCAATTGTATACAGGATAGTTGTATCATTTTAGTTAGAATTATGACTTTTTGTCTTTATTTGAGGATTAGGTATGATTTAAAGACATGCAAGTAGGTAGCAAATTGACAAGGGGTAGACTTGTGGTGGTTAATTTCATGTGTCACTTTGACTGGGCTAAGGGCTGCCCAGAGAGGTGGTTAAACATTTCTGTGCATCTGTGAGCTGTTCATGGAAGAGACCAGCATCTGAGTCAATGGCATGAGTAAAGAAGACCCCCTCACCAGTGTGGGCAGGCACCATCCAATCTGCTCAGGCTCTGAATAGGACAAAAAGGCAGAGGAAGGGTGATTTTGTTCTCTGTGTCTGATCTGGGACATCCATTTTCTCCTGCCCTTGGACATCGGAGTTCCTGATTCTTGAGCCTCCTGACTTGGACACTCAGATGAATTACATCACCAGCTTGCCTGGGTTTCCAGCTTGTGGATGTCAGATGGTTAGACTTCTTGGTTTCTGTAATCATGTGAGCCAATCCCTATGATAAATCTCTCCCCTCCCCTCTCTCTACACACACACACACACACACACACACACACACACACACACACTCACACACTCACACATACCCTCATGGTTCTGTTTCTAATAATAGATTTTGGTACATATATTCCATGAGGGCTAATCAGTAGGGAGGATTAAAGTAGTCCTAATTTTAAGAAGATTTTCATTGCCTTTCTCATGTGTTGAGTCTGTTCAGAAAATAAAATATATTTATCAATGGTCTAATTTTCATTACTTTACATCTACAAAATTAGCTTCCCCAGCATGCAACCCTGACAGAAGACCGAGTGTGGACGCTTGGTCCAGCAGAACACTGCGGTTCACTCCTCTCTCTCTCTCTTCCACTTTGATTTGTGCCTGTGAGAGGTGGCAGGAGATACCTCCAAGGAAACTTACTTGAAGGTGCAGCTGCTACTCTGAAGCCGCCACAATCCTGGGCTCTGGGTCAGCACAACTGCAGGGCAAAGGCTCAAGTCAGGGCCTCAGTGTCCCAGCTTGTGGCCGGCCCCTGAGACTTGGAGACAGGATTCCAATTAGCACCGGTGGTTTTTCCGAAGTGGCCAACACAACACATGGCTACTCCAAGCATCCCGATGTAACTGGACCAGTTTAAGACCCGCCGTGCTGGTGAAGCATTCCCAGACAACACCACGGCTTATTTACTTCTGTGTTTCATCACCACATGGGAACGTGGGCACTTGCTGATCTGCAAGGGCTGGAGGAGAAAACGATCTTCCCCTTGTCAGCCAGGGACATGGCTCAACGTGTCATCTGAGGCAGCTCTGAGCCTGTCCATCACAGGAGTCGTGCCTGGCCGGCAACAGGGACTGCGCCTGGCAGGCTGGTGGCATGAGCAAGCCTGCTGGTCCCAGCTCGGCTGTCCTGGAGGAGGCCCTGAGACAAGGTGAAGGAATCTGGGGCACACACAGAAGTGACCACAGTGAAGCTCTGATTCCTAGACCTGCATTTGCTGAGGAGCTGCCACCCAGCAGCCACTGGAACAGCGAGAGGACACATCACTGCAGAGAACCCCGAGCATGTACACTGGAGGGCACTCCATTTCATAAGCTGTGCTAGGGCACTTTTTGAGAAACCTCTCAAAGCCAGCATGAACAGTTATTTAATATCCTAAGAAAAGGGAGAAGACAGAAATAGCTCTGCATCACTTGTGTGAGTATCTGAAGTAGAAAATTAAATGTTTTATTTAAGGCTAATTTGACAACAGAATCTTAACTTTTTTCTGATTTTTTAAAAATGAAGGTGTGAGTTACTTTATCTCTCCAGTTTGACTTAATCAGGGATCCCAAGCTGACACATCTACAGAGGTCTGGGGACACCAGCAAGAGAGGGGCTGAGGACCAGGTGTGGCCCAACAGGGCTCCAGAGGGACCCGGTGTGCCCAGGCCTGTCTACAAGAAGCAGCTCCTACTGCCTCCCACATTTCCTTTTTCCCAGAAAAACTAATGTTGCCATGTTTCTCCAACATTTTTGAAAAAGCAGAAATCAATATTTTAATGCACAATCTTCTGCATTTTAAATTTTGGCCATTTTCATAATAATTAAGATTTGTCGAGTGCCAGTCATTGCTCTAAATGCTTTACATGTATTTGCATGTGTAACTTTCAAAACCACTTTTTCTTTCAATATAAGGAAACTCAGGCACAGAGAGGTTAAGCAAGGTTCCTGAAATCACCCAGTAACAGAGCCAAGCCCTGAGTCCAAGCAGCCTGGCTCTAGCCCCTTGCATCCCTTTCTTAGCATCCTTTCTGGCCCCTCCTGTTCATGGAGCAGCTGGTTGCCTGGGAGATGGACCCTGATCATTCACTCAAACGTGGTAATCCTGTCCTCCTTGCTGATGATTGGTCCGGGCATTCTGGACTAAGCCAACAGGTGCGTGGCACTCCCTCAGCCACGGTGATTGGTTCAGGAGCTCACATGTATATGTGACTGATTTTGGGTAAGTGAGCCAGCCCAGCCTCTAGAGTTGCAGTTACAGAAACCTATACACGTCCTCGTGAATTAACTCAGCTTGAGCTGCCCCCTTTTTTTTTTTTTAATTTTTTTGCAGGTGAAGACATACTAACTGATTCACCAGCAATCCCACTTCTAGCTGTATATCTCCAAAGAGAGAGATATATCTTTTGAGCAGCATCTCGAAGAGATATTTGCACACCCATGTTCATTGCGGCATTATTCACAATAGCCAAGAGGTAGGAACAACATACATGTCCGTGGAGAGATGAATGGATAGAAGAAGTGTGATATATACATACAACAGAATGTTACTCAGCCTTGACAAGGAAAGGAATTGTCGTGTGTTACAATATGGATGAATCTTGAGGAATTACGCTAAGTGAAATAAGCCAGTCACAAAAAGACAAGTAGAGGGAGAGGCAACAGGGAGGTGTGTAATGAGCACAGAGTCAGGTTTGAGGATGATGGAGATCTGTTTCACTACAGTGTGAATATACTTTACTGAACTGTATATTTGAAAATGGTTAGAATGGTACACTTTATGTTATTTTTAAAAAGTCACAATTTTTAAAAAGCGCACTAACTGATTCAGCAACTTATTCAAACAATTTAAAAAGTCTTCCACGGGTTGAGCAAAACGAGTCTAAGCAAAACACAGAGGCTGCCAGGCCGTGGAGCAGAGTCTCCTGGGCCCTTGTGCCTGGAAAGTATGCAACGCTATCTGCGGTTAATGGTTAATATTTGGTCTCAGTTTCCTCAGAAGCCCTATTAGCAGGGAGAAAGCAGTGACAACATGGCAAGCTTTAAGATAGATAGAATTCATTATATTAGAACTGCATGGATAACTGATTTCAGGAGAAACATTTAGAAAAAAAAACACAAGGGTTTATTAGGAAAAAAAAAAGCATAATATGAATTATCTCCAAAGCCCCAACATTTCAGAGGTATAGCTAAGACACCAGACAGCCTTCATTCGTGTGTGCGTGTGCGTGTGTGTAAGCGTGCACATGCAGGCATAAATGCTTAAAACATCTAAGTGAAGGCTGAGCGGTACCTAGGGAAATGGGTTTGGGGAAGAGAAATGGGAACACTGGATTTCAGGACTAAAACTGCAGTGTGGGGAACCCAGCCCTTGCTCGTCTGCAGTGGAAGCACATCTCACAGGGATTCTCAGCTTTGCCCTGCTTCGGAGGCAAGCTCGGATGTTTTATCAGAGCTGTCGCTGCTCCATAAATTGTGGGGGCAAAATGAAATTCAAAGTCAGGGCAGACAGAACGCACGCAGGACAGGTGGTCACACGCGGTGTCGGGGGAGCATGGGCCACAGCCAGCTTTGGGCAAAGCCAGCACGGCTGGCCAGAGAGCTGGCAGGGCCTGGGCACCCAGCCGGCCCGGGTCCCAGACTCAGGGTCTGGGGGCTACCCCGTGCTTCCACTCTGGCTCGGCAGAAACTCTCCGGCCGCTGCTGTCTCACCAGCAGACTGGGGACAATGCACACCAGTTGCTGTGGGCAGAACTGTGTTCCCTAAAACTCATACGATGGAGTCTGAACCTCTAGTACTTCAGAATCTAACGTTGTTTGGATGAGGTCTGTAAAGGAGTTACTAAGTCAAAATGAGGCAGTTAGGGTAGAGGCACATCCATTCTGACTGGTGTCCTTGGGAGACGAGGAGCTGAGGACACAGGAGAAGACGGCCGTCTGCAAGGCAAGGAGAGGGGCCTCGGAGAAACCAGCCCTGCGACACAACACCTGAGCCTGGCGTCCAGCCTCCAGGACTGCGAGAGAATAAATTCCAGGAGTTTGAACCCCCCAGGCCGTGGTGCTTTGTCAGGGCAGCCTTACAAGCATCAGTGCATCGTGTTGCTGTGAAGAAAACAAAAGTAATTCAAGTCCAGTGCAGCGTCTGAGGCTGGAGAGGCAGTGACACAGGGTGACTACCCGAATCTGTCTTTGGGGTCCTCTGGGCCCCCTTCTCCTGGAGTTGAGCCCCTCCTTCCCAGCATTCTTGCGCCGCCCCACACTTGCTGCTGCCTGTGGACCCACTGGGGGCTTCCACACAGGAGGAGATCGCCCCCGAAGTTGGAACAGGACCCCTTGCTGTCCTCCCTCTCTCCCTTCTGTGGACACAAGGGTGGCTGCCTGGGAGGTCGAGGCAGGGGTGGGCGCACCTGGCAGCACCCACCTGCAGACTGAGCAGGACACGTGAAGGGAGGGGGCGGAGTGGGAGTCACATGAGCGCTTGGGACCAGACTGGCAAGGCTGAGTCCTGGCTCAGGTATTAACTTGCTTTTGGTCTCAGACAAGTTTCTTATCATCCCTCCGCTGCCGTTTTCTTATTTGTACAATGAGTATGATAACAATAGCAGTGACCGCATAGGCTGCCCCATAAAAAGTGTGTGGGGTGCAGTTTTGGCCATTATCACCTCCTGCTCCCACCCTGCCGGGGGTGAGTCCGTGAAGAATTAGGCCTTTGCCCCTCTCGGGGCCGGGCCTTCCTGTGACCCCACTGTGCAGCTGGCACCTGCGGCAGAGGCCAGCGGCTCTGTGGCAAGTTGCTTCCCAGCTAATCAACAGCCAGGTGGCTGCAGATGCAAGTGCAAGGCAAAGACGAAAACAAAGCTGGAGTTTACAAATGTAGCTGATTGGATTTCCACCCTATCCAAATGAGGACAACCGTCCATTTCAACAATTAACTGATCACATTCTCCATTTCTAAATCTCTTCCCAGTTGTAAATCAGGCACCAAAGAAGGGGCCTGACTGATTCCTGAGAGGGCAAAGTTGACAAGTTCACAGTCCGTGCAAAGCCTGACATCGACCAAGCACCAGGTTCAGGAATATATATTGTGTGGGGGAAGGAACTGGCAGCAACAAACTGGTATCATCGTGTATTGAGCTGACCTCACATCTTCACACGTGTGCACACAGCGTACAAGTTATGCACGTATATATGCAGGGTGTACACATGTATGCATGTCAATGTGTATGCATATATACGTTTACAGGCACACTAGGTGTGTACATGTGTACTCATGCATGTACTGCACACATGCATATGCACACATGCGTATAGACATGCATGTGCCGTGGGTATACACACATGCATATGTGGTGTGTATGTGTGCATGTATATATGTACACACATCCCTTTTTAGATCCACTAGTCACACCAGCAACAGTGAATGGGGAGTCTGCCATCTGAGCACAGACCCTACGTAGCCGTGTGATCTTAGGCAAGTCACTAGACTTCCTGACTCACTTTCCTCTATTTGTAAATAGGGCTTACGCCTGTAATTGTTGTCACTGAAGCCTGCTCTTTTTGTGTGACTGGCTGCAACATAATACTGGCATACATGCAATGCCCTGAGGTTTATTTTTTGTACTTTGTTTCTGTTCTCCTCAACTCTGTCATCAATGGGATCATCTGGGTTCCCCCTGGTGGATGAAATGGGCGGGTAAAGCCACTTCTTAGCCCAGACGTTGCCATCTCTTAAATCAGCAGCCCCTTGCGGCTTGCTCACCTCAGAGGGGGAATGGCTGTGAGCAGGCGCTGCTGCCGCCCCTGCCTGGCCGCAGCGGGGCCGGGCTCCTGGTCAGCAGTGCCCGGGCTGCTCCACTCAGTCACTTGCAGCAAACCCGCTAATGAAGGCAGCCTTCGGTAGGACAAAGTTCTGCAGCGGAGAGCAATCTTCTGTTTCTTCATGAAAACTTGGATAGAGGAGAAATGGTTCCATGGCTTGTGTGTGTACTCACATACCCACGTTTTCGTTTCAAAAATAATTCATTCAGATCGCTGCTCTGAGCATAAAATGCTATGACCAGCTGCCCTTCTCCTCAGATCAACACGCCACGTTATCGTTAGAGTCATCAATTTTAACACTTAATGTTCTGTATCTAAATAACTTCTTGATTAGCTATAATGAAGTATTACTTCTCGATTTACAATTTGTTATTAAAAACTACATTTTGCTAACTTCTCCCATTAGATTTACAGAACTGCCATAAGGTGATATATATAATTATGTGAGTGTTTTATTTACATATATATATATATAATCACACACACACACACACACACACACACACGCACACACAGATTAAAAAAATTACAAAGGGATGTGAGGAAACTTGAGGGTGATGGATGTGTTTCCTATCTCGATTGTGGGTGATGATTTTATGATGTATACAAGTGTCAAAAATGACCACACTATATACTTTCTATGCATATATGCAGTATTTTGGTGTATAAATTATACTTCTGTAAAGTTGCTAAAGATAAAAAATAACATAAAACCCACTAATTCTCATTGATGTTCTTCCTACACTTCAACTTGTAATATTAAATGGAGACTTATAATTCCCCTAATAGAGACTAAACATCTCAATTTAAAACCATTTACTATTATTTTATATTCCTTGAACTTAATTAACTCAGTCTTCACACATAATGCTTTTGTCATGGAGCCCGAAGACTCCAACTGTCGGCCATTAGTGCAGTGCGTGACAGCTCCGGCCCTCAGCACGACACACGGTCCTCACTCACGTGACTGCTGCACCTGAAGGGGCAGAACAGGGCAGCAGACACCAAAGGGATCTGCCTTGCAGGGCATGCCCACCCCAGCTCTGCCAGTGCGGCACGTGGGCGCTGATGGGGTTGTCTGTACGAGAGGAGACGGGGTGGGAGAGAGAAGGGACTGAGAGCGTGCCAGGTGGCTGCTGCGGGGATCAGGCAGAAACAGGCCAGAAGCACAATTATTCTTCGCTTCCACCACCAACTATACCTTCTCTCACAGAAACTGCAGCTCTGAAGGTCTGTGCACCATTTGTTTCTTTTGTCCACTTGCAGTCACGAGCCTGACCATAACACACAGTCAGTTTCCCTCTAATTCTCTTATTGGAAAAATACAAACCCAGGAATAATGGATCCCTAGCGTGAGTGGAGGAAGTGGGACGGGTGGGTTCCGTGGTGTGTGGCCAGCGCCAGTCTGCGCCAGGGAAGCACCTGCTGCCAGCTGCACTCAGGGCTTCCTCGAAGGGAACTGAGCGCACGCGGAAGCTGCTTCCACGTTCCAGGAGGAAGCTGAATTCCACGTCAAATCTGACTTTTAATATTGGCGACTTTACCAGTTGGCAAGAGGACACATGTATGGGCCAGATACGGCAATCTGCCTCCCGTTTCATCCTTTGGGTTGGGGTTTGTGCGATTCAGGAAGTCTTTCTACTCCTCTCTACCACCTCTCATCCGCACAAAACATACGGGGGGAAGCGCATTTGCTCTTTAACCCTTGTCCCTTCCACGCCCAGGAAAAAAGTGCGACAGATAGTGGCCATTCCATCCGGAGCCAGGTGGTATGTTCTGGTTATTTTTTCTCCTCGCTTTCTTTCCTTAAGCCCTATAGCAGATTTATCAGCCTGGAATCAGTATGTCCAATCTAATCTCAATATCTCCATGTCTTTCTGAGGTGTTTTTTCTTTTTCTTTTATTTTTTCTTTACTGAAGAATATGGGCAGATACAGCCTTTTGCTTTTAGAAAGCTTCATCTATAGTAATAAAAATTTACTATTTTCTTAAAAAGAAGGGGAAAGAAGGGTTATATAACATTTGAGAGGAGAATAAAGGAAGAAGTAATGATAAATTTAAATGGTGTTAACTTCCACGGAAAGAGTTATTCGGTATAAGGGTTACCAATTACACGTTGCTATTAGTGACAAAGAAAACACAGGAACCAAAAATACACAGATAACTCCAAGCTTCCTTTTATTTAATACTTGAACCTTCATCTTCACCAAAGTGTTTGAAGTTTGCTTGTTGTTGTTTTACCACGGTGATTAATAAGGTGCAAAACTATCTTCAGTTTTTCTCCTACTCTACACCCTTGGGTATGAATGATGAAACAGTTAAATCACTCACACTCACACACTCTCACATACATTCTCACATACACATATACTCACATACACACACACTCACATACACATACGCACACTCACATACACACTCACATACATATACACTCACACACACACTCTCATACACACACACATACAATATACACACACGCACTCACATGCACACTCATATGCACACTCACACACATACACACTCACATACACATACACTCACATGCATACACACTCTCACATACACACACACTCTCTCACACACACACACACACACACAGAGTTCAAAGGGGAAAGAGGAAGCAAGTTCTCGGTAAGTGGATCAGTTCCTGGACTTGGACTATTTGTAATTGGTTATGATGATTCCAGACATTCCAATACCTGTTTGGAAGGCCCTCACTTCCTCTTGTAATTTTTGGAAGATTCAATCTTATCCCTACAGCAAAAAAGTTTGTTTTGTTATGGGAAATGTTAGTCTGCATGTGGAAATGTTTTGAATCAGATTATAGGAGCTATGCAAGTTGTGAACAAATTGTATCATATTATAGATCCAAAATGAACACGAAAACTGTGAAAATTAGCAGTTGATAAGCATCGCAAACACAGATGCAATGTGTGATTGATTATAATGGGTGCTAAAATAAAATATCAGTGAGTAAACAGTTTTAAGATTTTCCCAAATCGTTTCCATCTATAGTACTAAGAGCATTTACTTACAACGAAACTTAGAATCTTCATATGAAAGGGTCAAAAGTACTGATGAAGTGAGATGGCAAACATTTTCATATAAACTGAACTGCAGTTTAGAAATCACAGCATGTCCCATCATCCACTGCTGACATGGTATCTAGGGTGAATCTCTAAGAATTTAAGCCAATTATAGTTGAAAAATAATACATAGTTAATTTTTCTTTTACCTTAGCATTTGCTGTACAATTGGTATTCCCCAAGGGACTCTTCACTCGATGAACTTGCATTGCTACGGGCCAGCCGTTTGGCTTGTTTGATCTGCACATGTAGTTAGAGAACATGAACTACCGTCTTCTGTGGACAGGATGTGTAACATTACAGAGGGAAGACACAGACATGGCTTACAGGGGGAAGAAAAGACACACAAGGAGGGATGGATTCTGAGCTGAGTCAGAAATGAGAACCTTTCTGAAATGCAAGGGCTTTGGGAAAAAATGTTTCACCTAATTAATTTGTCTGATTCCTAGAAGACTCTAATGCCTGTTAGTACAGTGTCGAGTCATATGTAAATCTGCAAAACTTATTCATCAAATTACCCTGAATTTTACCTAACCGTGCATCAGGTCATCTTAGTGATCTGTCACACAGTTCACTAAGGTGTCGTGTCAAAGATCAGCCACCCATGTTTTTGGCTAACTTTCTGATCAAGTAAATTGGGATGCCATGCTCAAATTCTGTTTGCCATGTAAACTACTGAATTTGTTTTCCCACCACCACATAACTACGTCCTCTATTATTTACTAGAGTCTGACAGACTTTTTGCATGTTTTCTGCCTCTCCAACCAATAATCCTGTGCACGGTGGCGCTTTTCCCTGTTCTACTTAGGTTTTACCTGGAGATTTTCTGCGGCCATCTTTCTTTAGCATAATAGCTACTTCTCACACGAATGCTTATTGCTGTAATTATACACAATTTTCCACAATCTTTAATGTCTGGGTCATAAATCCTGATGCTTTCCCCAACATTTAGGTAATCAGTACCTTTTCTTGTTTAGACCTTCCCCATTTAATGATTTGAGGTCAATTGACTGCTATTTATCAGACAAAAGTCCTTTATTTCATTGCAAAAAAAGAAAAAAGAGGCACTTTCTCACTTATTCTATGTTTTGTTGTGAGTGATTTCTGGTAACTTTCTGTTTTTCTTACCAACACATGGCACTAAATTGGCTATATATGGCTTTAGCTATAGTTCTTTATTATTAATACTAATATAAGCGGTGATAATTCCCTCATTGGTCATAGCTAACATTTTCATCGTGACCAACCAGACAACTATACTACATGTCAGAAATACTTACTAATTCTTTTTTCTTACTCTTTGAGCAATAACATTTAAAAAAGTCTTTTGGAGACAAACGTAATAAGCCTGTCCAATTCAAATGTATCTGCACAATAATAAAAGTTAATCAAAGCAAGAGCTTGTTGTCTTTTTATCTAAACCCTGAATCTTGACATATGATTATTTTTGCCTTCTCTGTCTTGGGACAGACACTGCTAAGGTGACTAGTTCTTAGGAACAGGGTGAGTTTTCTCAAGACTGCAGAGGGATCATACCCTCAGGAGGAGCTGGCAGCACCCCCCCCAGACACGGTTGTTACACCGCGGGCATCTGACAACTTGTACAGCCCCCCCAGACTAGGACTTATCCAATGGAACCATCGTACTTTTCACGTGCATGGGAGCCACGAGGAAGAAAGATCCAAGGGCAGAGGCACGTGTTTGTTGTTCACCCTCACAGCCCCAAAAGTTGGCACCATGCCGAGCACCAAGTAAGTACTCAGTGTTTGGTGAACAAATTCATGAATGATGGATAAATGAAGTCACATACATCCTTCTTCTCCCTATTTTTTTCTTTTTATAAATGATCTAAATGGCAGAGTATGCAGGAAAACCTGAAAAACACGAAAAGGTTGTGTTCTATATATCCCTCAATGGATGGCATATATCACAAGTGGTGAGTTCCTACAGACTGTGTTTACAGTTCACATGTTTAGGCACTTCGTTTCACCACACAGAATGTTTCAGCTCTATCCAAACTGATTACACTGGTCAAGTTATGGACACAATCCAATTTTAGGAAAATGGAGAATAAATTCTGGAACAGAACGTCCAATAAGAAAAATGTGAATTAATAATGATTAAAATAAAGCAAGGTTCTTCACAGGAACATATCCATGTATCAATGAATTTCAGACAGGTCAATATTACCAACCTGGAATTTGCATATAAAAGTCTTTACCTCCTACAAAAAAAATATAAACCCCCGTCAAACAAATCTCTGTTATTTATGCATTTATATGTAAATTCTAAAGAAAGTAAATTGTGGGTGTACAAATGAGCCCTTTTATCCCGAAAGTTAGAAGAGCAACAGGAAAAGCAGAGCTAGTATAGAAGAGACACCAGGACAGGTCAGAGGTCAGGAAGAGGTCCGTCCATCAGAAGCGCTTGGCCTGAGCAGGGAATGATGCACAGCAGTACACTGTGGGGGGAATAAATGGGGAAATGTGAACACAAACTCATGGAGAAATAAATGCCCACCATTATCATTCATCTTTAAGCCCCTGGAGATTTAACACTGCACAGCAAGTGATATATTGACCAAATCATATTGTTTCTTCCATTTCCTTTTAGTCTTTTTCTACGCCAGTTGTTAAAAGGGTCTATTGATCCAACAGACACAGTTCTGTCTCCTGTAAGAACTATATCATAAGCATCACTTCACTCACTGCTGGTCCTTCAGGTTGTCAAATAATAACTTGGATTTGATATAAAACCTTAAAGTCCTTACAAGGAGAGACACTCAGCCACTAGTAGGCAAAAGCCATTTCTTACTATTTCTTAAGTCACTTGCAGAACTCCAGGGAAAAACAGGTAATATTGCTTTGTGATCCCTCAATTTCAGATCAATCCATGCCGCCCTGATGATGGCGACACTGGGCAGGGATCCTGCATAAACTCAGAAAACATGATTGATTTGCTGAGTTGGAGACAGACATCCACTGCCAGAGCATGTGAAGAACCACCGGTTTTAGCCTCCTGAGTCCTGCTGTTCTCTCTAGCGAGATTGACCCGTGGCCTAACGGGCCATTACATGAGAGTAGCTTTAAGTCCCTGAAGGCCTTGGGGGATGGGGATCAAAATAAAGAGGAGCTATGCCAGAATTCACAGAATCACATGGAAACCCCGAAGGCAAACAGTTTGTAAGACTATTGACAGTAAGGGAATGCTTGGTTCATAATTCCTATTTACTTTTTTTTATGAATTTATTTATTTATTTTTAGATTTTTTTCTGTTACAGTAGTCCCCCTTATCTGAGGTTTCACTTTCTGTGGTTTCAGTGATCCGCAGGTCAACCAAGGTCTGAAGGAGGTGAGTACGGCACAATAAGATATTTAGAGAGAGAGAGAGACCACAGTCACATAACTTTTATTATAGCATATTGTTATAATTGTTCTATTTTATTATTAGGGTTTTTTTGGCTTTTTAAAAATTTATTTTACAAGTGGCATTTTTTCTTTCTTCACTTTTTAATTGGTAAAACATAGTAACAATATTTAATGAAAATTTTGAATCATTCTTGAAAAATCAAGATGGCAATGCTTTATTTCCCAGAAAAACTTAAATTTACATGAACCCAGAAAGAAGTTCTTAAAAATGGTTTTTATGTCTAACCTGACTTTTATGTCTAACCTAAATTAAAGCTTCAAGTGCTTGAGCACTGACTTATGAAAATCAAAGAAATTGGTTCTTGGTTTTCTTAACTAAATAATCTTATTTCTTTTTAGTATTCCTATTTATATCTGTTACTCCTTTGCAGTGTTGTGCTGGTAAATGGTTAGTAACTAGCTCTCTGGAGAAAAAAGGTATGAGTAGATATAATCAGTTTTACTGATATAAAGGAAGGATAGCACAAAATTTATAAGTAATAATAAAATATACAATACTATTTTTTGTAAATCCTATATAACCAATTCATTCTCACAGAATTTTTTCATTAATTTTTGCCAGATTCTTTCATCTGTAGCGAGCCTATTATTATTACTGATAAATAAGCGTAGCTTCAACATGAATGTAGATTGGTATTTTTATGTTAAACAGTGAGATGAAAATGAAACCAGGAAATGTATGTTGGAATTTTACTCATTTGTCAATCGCATGAATGACTTTGCTGAATGGATAATGGCTTCTGAAAAATGGAGGAACAATTCAAATTTTTTTGTGCTATTCACAATGCACTGGCTACAGATATGACATGTCATAATATTGAGTCCGCATCATTAACGTCCCTCAATCACTGTCTTATATCTAGACAATTGATCAATCAAGACCTGGTTTGTAACCTTTGTCAATTTCCGTGGTGTAAATATTTCCTCCACGGTTGATTTCCTGCTATGGATGACTGTCACTGAACATGGTGCTGTGAAGGGCTATGTAGTAGCACACTATTAGATAGCATTTCACTATTCTGCAGCATTGACTCATACAGATCCAATGTATGTAAATAATTTCGAGAACAAAGAAATAGTAAAATATGGCACAATAACTAGGAAATGGAGAGGTTTTGGTATTTGTTACCTTTGTTTTTAATATTATTTATTTAACTATAAGCTTATATAATGCACTTTTTAATAATGGTTTGTTTAGTAATTGGTTTGCAAAATTCCTGAAATTTTAAAAATCTGCTTTTATGAGCTGGCATAGTATAGTCCTGCTCCATTGAGTTGTCACTAAGTTATTTGATTCTTTCTCAAGTCAGAGACATAGTACCTTGTAAATAAAGGGCTAAGAAGTAATCAGCAAGAAGAAATAAGTTCATAAGGTTTTTTAAAAATGCTATCTGTAGACACTGTGATTCTCACTGCTTTATTTCTAAGTAGTATCCAATCTTTAGTCCATCTTGGGTGGATTTAATGGTTTTCAAGGTAAAATAATAATAGGCTAAGAGTTCAGTTTCATTTTTTCTAATGCACTTTTGCATAGGGATACACTCTGCTCCTACAGTCAACAATTTCCTTCCATTTTATGCAAAGGCCCATCTGCTCAGGATCCACTTCCTGTTTTCCTGGATCCTGTGCCTTTTCCCGTGGCAGCAGGAGCAGCTGTGTGTCTGGCTCTCTGGCCAGGGAAATGAAGTGGCAAATAAACACCAGCCTAGGGCAAGAATGCTTCCCTGTGCTTGCTCTGAGCGCCACACACCCGCAAGGTTTCACGGGTGCTTCCCATGACAAACAGGACTCATGGGATTGTGTGTGTGTCACAAGCTTTGTTTCGAAACATGGCAAGTGTTTAGTTTGGGTTCAAATTTTAGAGCAAGGCATTAGGTGACTCTACAAATGACTGACTGGTCCCAACCTAAGGGGCTTCAGCCAAATTCCTGTGCTATCCTCTCCAGTTCTGGGCTCTCTGCTCAGGCAGCATACAGCTATTCACTGAGCCAGTAGCCCTTAGTGAATATCTGGTCCCTGAAGGTAGGGACTGGAATACAGCCCCAAATATTTTGAGCTGTTCCCCTAACACTGCTAGATTCTCAGTTCCTCTGCTGGGAGACTTGCCTAAAATGTAAATTATTGTTATTAATTTTGCATTGATCAAACTCAAATTACTAACTTCTAATTCAAAATTAGAGAGTTGATTTCTCCCATTTTATTTCTCTATTTTAGAATTTCCTTCAAGTTTTTTAGAATAGGACACTTGTTCACAAATTTAATAATAAAATCAATTGGCTAGAAATAAAATGATAGTTGTTACCAGTGTGGTCTTAGAACAGGAGAAAATGACCTATCTTCCTTTTATGCCTTTACAATCCTTTGTCAATTATTCTACAAGTGTATACCCATGAAAAGATCTATTTGCTCAAGCCTGGTGCAGGAAAATGTATAAGAAAATAACAGTCATTGGATATTTTCATTTCACAAATTTAAAGCAAATTGAGGATTCAAAATTTGAGCTCCATATGCACCGGTCTCTAAATTTCCAGGGTCTTCTAATTGGAATAAGTAATTAATAACTTGTTAATAGCCTAATTAGAAACAGTACTGCAAATCTTGTAAATAAACAATCCAAACAACTAATGGGATAGGCTTTGTTACTGCAATTCATAACGAAGGTTCAGCTGAAATCAGAATGTCAGTGGAAACAAGCTGATTAGAAAGTTATGGAAAGTTATGGGGAAAATGGATATGACACAAATATATTGGTTCAGACATGCACATAACACACCTATCGACATGATTAGATATCTAAGCTTAATAGGAAATCTTATTAATAAGAAACAAAATATTTAAAGTACATAAACCGGAGAGCCATCATTCCATTGTTTTTACAACGGTGCTAGGAAACCTCCAACACATGCGAAAGCCCCACTGGCAATGACTGCTGTGACATGAGGCTTTGCGAAGTCACACAGTTTAATCACTCTTCTCTCATACACATCATAACTATTTATCAACTCAGACTCTGCACGCTGACCTGACTAACAGCCAGGAGGAAGCTGACAACGTGTATCAGGCAATAGGAATCTCAGTTCTACTCAGGGTGATAGCAGAGAGCTCCTTGTTCTCTGGCCACACACAGCTTTGCACTGGCTCTAGGCTGGGTTTAAAAACGCTGCATTTTGTCTACTGTAAATTCATGCTTTCTACAGAGGAAGTAATTTTAAGTGAGATCCAGGATGCTTAAGATTCATAAAGTGAACACACAGCTTCACCAATACTATTCTGTTTCCCTGTTACTACTAACACTATCAAGAAACCAGACCCTTTGGTGTCTGGACACTAAATGGGCATGTTCCAAACCTAGGAGCATTTCTAATAGCTCCTTTGCTCTGTAGAAGCAGAAAATGAGAAGTACGGGTTGAGGTCAGGCCTGAAATTGTCCCTCAAGGAGAACAATTTCTTAGTAAGTTCTGACTTTCAGATGCTTGGCCGTACTGTCTTTGAGCTGAGCCAGCCATCGGATCTTCTCCAGTGGCACACCATCCCCCCTCCGCACCTACTCATACCACGTCTTACGTCCTCCAGACTGCCACCAAGCTGAGCGCTGCAACCCGGCGCAGTGGACGCTGCTAGTTCCTCATGCAGCAGGCACTGTCCACACCCCTCAGTTGACAGGACCCCAGCACTGGCCAGCCATGTGCATGCACCGCAGGGCATTCTGGCTCCATCCCCATCCCCACGCCCATTCCAGTCTGTCGGACAGGCCTGGGTCATCTTAGGTGGTCCCTCCTGCCAGGGGTTGGGCCAGAGTATTGCTCAACTGTCATCAATGAAACATAGAGAAACTCTTCAGTGGGGGTTTCTGGGAAAAGTTCCCTTTCTCCTACAAAACTATTAGAAGAGACGGTCTCTCTACCTCTGCTGAAAGTTCCACTACCTGATGTGCCACCTAGAATAGCTACAGACTTCTTGCTACCAGCCTGAGGAGGAGGCCGAGCCCAAAGATGATACAGAGAAAAGATGGAAAGAACCAAGACCCCTGATGACAACTTTAGGCTTCAGATTCAACTAACACTGAAGTTCATGCCACTTTGGGATTCCTGTTCCTTGAGATAAGACATTCCCAGCTGTTGAAGTAGGCTTGAGATGGGTTTCTCTTACTTGCAACTTGTATTAGGTATCTCTTGCTGGAGAATAAATTACCCCAAAACTTAGAGGCTTAAAACAATAAGCTTTTAATATCCCACAATTTCTACGGGTCTAGAATCTAGGCACGGCTTAGCTGGATACCTCTGACTGAAACCTTCTCACAAGGCTGTGCTCGTGGTATTGACCAGGGCTGTGGTCTCATCTGAAGGCTCTGCTGGGGGAAGAAATGCTTCCTACCTTACTCAAGTGGCTGATGGCACAACTCCATGCACAGGGTCAGTGGACTAAGGGCCTCAGTTCCTCATTGGCTGTTGGCTAGAGGACCTCTAAGTGTCTGGCCTTGCGGGTCTACATAGAGCATCCAGCAGGGCATCAGGCTTACTTTGGCGTGAGTAAGAGACAGAAGGTGCCCATGATGGAAGCCAGTCTTTATTCTACCCTAATCTTGGAAGTGAGAAGTGACATTCCACTACCTCTGCCATATTTTATTCATTAGATATGAGTTGCTAAGTCTAGTCCACATTCAAGGGGAGAGGGCTACACGAGGGAGTGAACTTGGGAGACGGGGATCACTGGGACACATTAGAGGTGCCCCCCACACAAATGAGCACATTCCACCCTACAGGCCAGACTAGGAAACCACTGAGGAAGAAGCAGGAAGCAAAGGTCAGGATGCTGAATCCCACAGAGAACTTCACGTCTTTCTCAAGTATACCCGCAACAGGTCTTTGACGTGCTATCAGCTCTTTTGAGAGTATCCTATAGACAGCCTTGAAGCGCTGGTACTAGATGTTCTTTAGCATAGAAAACATCTCAGTTTGATGAAGCTGAATGGAATGGTGTAGTCCACCGCAGTTTGATATTTACAATTCACAGTGAGACATGTTCTGGTATATTTCTTTACTGAATACATTTGATATGTCAGGCACCAATTTGAAGGATGGATATTAATATGAATAAGAACGTTAAAGCCTCTGAGTAGCTTAAACTAGTGGAGGAAGGTACGTGACAGGTACATGTGAAGTAGTGTGGTGAGTAAAGGAAAGGATGGATGCCTAGAGTACAATGGGGGGAGTCACGCTGCAGGCAGGGGTGCTAGGCTTGCCAGAGACGGGCTCCTGAGACGGCTGCAGGGTGTGCACAGGGAGCTCCCTGCTTGGCTGTGGCCTGAGCATGCAGAGAGCTCGCACCAGCCTGCACCCAGGTGAGCCGGGGAATGGGCTGTGTACACGGGGCCCCTTAGAGCCACATACACGTGAGCGGATGGTAACTCTACTCTTGGGAACTCCTGACTCCTGTACATTTGTTCAAAAAGTGTTCATGAGTCCCAGACATACGTGGCACTGAACACACAATCTTCTCCATTTTTGCCTTTGTTTCACGTAAATGTGGTCTTCATGACCATGCTAGAGCACTGATGACAGTTTCAGCATTAAGATGGGAGTGAGGGCTTGTCCCTGGGCTAAGTTCTCAGGCCGGCAGCCGCAAAGGGGAACACCAGTGAAGCTGTCAGGACTGGGACTGGTCAGGGTCCTACAGAGGTTGGGGGGAGACAAGGGAATGCTGGGGGCAGAAGTCCAGAGTGGGACAGATCAAAGTCAAGGCTGGAGTTGCAGAGGACCGATTTATGCCTTCTCGTCACGTGTCACGTTTGCGTGCAAATTTGTTATCGATTAGCTTTTTGAATCTTATCTTCTGAAGCCTAGCTGTGCTTACTGGTTTTCGAGAAAGTGTATTTTCTCCTTTTTAGCAACCTAAATGGAACACAGCATCTGCTGTATGGATCACAGCGATGTGTGAGAGCCGAAGGTGCCCCCTGGGAGGCTTCTGTGTGGCTGGAGAAAAGTGCAGGGTGACAAACGGAGCCAAGATCCTATCCACAGAAACCTCGCTGCACCGCTGTGGTGGGAAGGCCTCTGGCTTATTTTCCCCATGATGACGGTGCCTGTCCCACAGAGCTGTGGTGTGGGCTGCATGAGACCTTCTCTGAGATGCCTGGAGCTCCGCCTGGCCCTGCTAGGTACTCAGGGTAAGTTCCCACCATAAACATAGCATTTCTTGCATAAGGAACACAATTTTAAAACTGAACTCAGGAGGAGATATGCAAGAGCTATAGTGGGCATGAAAATGTGTCTCTCAAACTTCCACACAGCCAAAAATAGCCACAAGTTTGACCGGCAGTACAGGGGAGAAGTGTATACCATGGGGACACACTCCCGCCCAACACTGATGCACCAACAACCTATGTCTCCCTGGAGGAAGATGAAAGGAGCACCAGGATTTCAACAATATGTCAAAACATAAAATGAATGAAAACAAAGGATTCATTTTCCTTAACATTTTTTAAGTCCCGAAGGCAAGTTGCATTCTGCATACTTGGGCGAGTGATCCTAGTTTTTCCAGCCACAAACAACAGGCAGGCCAATTCTGCTAACTAGACAACAAAAAAGCTCTGAGTTGGACGCATGGAGTGTGGCAGATGCAGCAGGAAGCAGAGGGGCAGCAGCACCTGCTGAACCCCAAGACCTGTGGGGCGTTCGGCCGCTTCTGAGAGAGGGAGGCTGAAATCAGGCCATCTGACACCTCCCAGGGTCCCCTCTGCGCCTGTCCTGCTTCACTCTATTGCTGGCATTTCTACAGGTGTGAGAGGGACGGAGGAGTGGAAAGGTGAACAACGCTGCTGAGGGCAGGGGAAGTCCCAGTCCATGGCAGGGAGAGTTGGCAGGAGGCACGAGGGGCAATGGAGCCACAGGCAAGAGGAAAGCGAGTCTGGTCTTCTGCCTGTGGCTTCGTCCACTCTCCGCTCAGACTCGTGGGGAGTCTGGGGCAGCATGGGACACGTCTTCCCAGCTCCACAGAGACAGGAGGAGGCACAGCCTCTCCACCTGACACAGGGCTGGGTGAGCGCCCCTCCCAGCGTCTCAGGTGCCGGTCGCCCCCCGGCCGACACTGCGCCTGAACAGTGAGAGCCCCAAACACGAGGGAGCTGGGGCAAGCGAGGGCCCGGGAGTCCGCGCGAAGTCAGGTGTGGGAAGGTGCACGGGGCCTTTTGCCTGGCTCTTCCACCCCGTGTAGGCTGCAGCAAAGCCACTGGTCCTGTGGCCGCTGTCCCCTGATTGCCGACGGCCTGTGCACAGCTTCACCCTTTCCTTCCAGCAATTCCTTCCTCGCCTCTCCCCTGGGGAGCAGCTTCTGTCGGCAATGACAACAGCCGCAGGAATGGTCGCCGAAGCTAATGGCCTTGGTGTGTGGGGCTTAAAACCCACTTCCTTCAGCAATGACATGGCTCCAGAACCATCCACAGCCATCACCTTTCTGACCGGTAAGTCTGACCCTTAATTTTTGAACACCTCATAGAAATTCATTTGCACTCAGAGGCATGTCTAAGGTCAAGATGATCGAATGTATTTTAAGGTTAGAAAAGAGGTATTTGTGAAGACAGATAAAATGAATTGGGATTATCTTGCCTAGACAAAGTCAGTAAGTCATCCAACAATTAACTAACTTTACCCAGAAGCTGGCAGGCAGCTCGTTGTCATCCCAAAGAAGTCAGAAAAAGATAAAGTGGCCCAGTGGCAGCAAGTCTGCACTTGCTAACCAGCGGGCCGTGCACACTCCAGCGGGCCCCACGGGGCACTGGCTGAACGCAGCATGCCGTTACTCTGCTAGGCACACGCAGCCAGGTGGGGCTCGCTTTGCCAGGTGTCCCCGCATAGCACAGACGTACTGAGGGGGTCGAGCGCAGGCCTGGCACGCACACGATGCCATCTGAATACACAGAGTTAAATATATGAAACTACTACCCGTCTAGAGGAGGGAATGTTATATATAGTGCTTACTACAGTCCAAAGAAATCCCAGGGAACAGCAGGAAAGCCCCATCTCAGACCGTGCGTACTGAGAAACAGAAGCAAGGCAAGACTTTAGTTCTGGCTCTCGGTACCCTCCAGTCAAACTGAGTCCCCTCCCGGTGCGGTGTTCCAGCTTCCCTTTCCGCAGGGCAGCAGTGCCAATGCGTGGCCACTGGCTACACGGTTCGAAGACTCGCTTACAAACGAAGTCTTCCCAGCTTTTGAGCACAACCCCCTCTCGTGCCTTCACAGCTTGCCTGAGCCGACCAACAACTTCTCCACGGGCGGTGCGGGGCAGCTGCTCCGCACACACGCTCCGAGGTTAGCTCTAATTTGAGGATCATCAGCTCCTCGCTGACTGTCTCCACCCACAAGGAACAACTTCAGCTAAGTCTAAGCACAGATAAGAGTGATTAACTGGTTAAATCGTTCAGAGTGCACGCTCAGTGAAGTGGGACACACTGCATTCAGCATTGAGAAAGAAAGCTGCGAAGGAGAGGCACAAACACCAAAAGGCAAGAACGTAAAGTCTGGAAACGCAGCCCTGACACCAGCAGACCAGAGACAGGGACGGGCAACACGGGAGCTGGAATGGGAACGAGAATGGGAACGAGAGGCACGTACGTCTGGGTCTCGGGTCTGAGGCCCTGGAACCAGCGCCTTCCCCAGGAAAGCCGAGAGGCTCCTCCTCGCCGGGGTCTGTGTCGGGAGGAGGGTAGGGCGGGGGCGGGGGCAGCACCAACTGGGGCGGGCCCCGGGCAGCGCCTCTGGGGGGCTTCTGTGGCACCTGACGTCCACCACCTACACGGGATCAACGGGGGTTACTTCAGCAGGCGAGGCCGGCAGACTTCCTGCCCTCCCGCAAGGACACACCGCTACCGCTCCCGGGCTCCGCACCCAGCCGCACCCGCACCGCATCCAGCCTTCTTTAGCACACAGCCTTGCCCAGCCTCGCCCAGCCTCGCCCAGCCTCGCTGGCGCCAGCCACATCCACCCGCACTGGCGCCGCGCGGGTCGTGCGTGTGTTCTGCTGCCGGCCAACCTGGAAACACCTGCCCGGCCGCACTTTGTTCCCGGCAGGCGCAACTGCACACATTGTGGGCTTGACAGCTACCCTGAAAAGCCCTGAACAGCTTTGTCAAGTTAAAGGAGCTCTTTTATTCATGTTGGTCTCCCTCAGGTTCACAGATTGGCTTTTCAGCTTCCTCTTGTTGCTCTTCTGTATCCACTGACCTACTGCGGACAGACCGACGACTGACGGAGCTTCTCTCTTTTCAGCCCATTTAAACGTTCAGCCTCTTTGGCTGTTTAGCGTAAGTTTTCAAAGTTTTCTTTGAAGAGTGTCCTGAGCTGTAGGAAGAGTCAGGGTGGCGTGCCCGGCTGCGGTTCCTCCGTCAGGCAGGCGGAGCCCTCGCTCTGGCTGCGCCCGGGTACGCACTCACACGCGTGTGTGAAAACGGATTCCGTCTATGGCCACTCCACCCTGCATGCGCCCGAGCTTGTCTGAAAATGGCTTTCTTATGCTCATAAAGTTTTTGAAAGTCAATGACAATGTAATAAATGACATGAATCGCTAGTGTCATGACTCATGGTTACTATTATTACTTTTAAAACCACTTTCTTCAAGCTTTACAGTTTAGAATCTTCTAATAATTAATAGATTCCATGCTCATGCCCTTTACCAGACTGTTAATAAAAATATTAAAAGATACAATTTCTTCATCAAGACATATATCCACTCATTCCTTCTCTTGGTTATAGCTCTCTAGGTGTGGAAAAGCACTACTTCCCTGTATCAAAACATCATTTCCTCCCTCAAACGGCAATTAAGCCAGAATCAGTCTGGGCTGTGCTGTCAGGCCCTGGAAGTGGTGTCACCTCCCTGGGAGCAGGCACGTCGGAAGGAGAGATTCCCACTCCAAGAAATTTAGGTCAAGACCCAAATCCAACTAGCTATGACACTATTTTAGTGCAAGTTATAAAATAAACTTTTCTTTCTATATTTAACGTCTAAATAGAAAAGTCACTCAACAATTTTTTGTGGGTAGGGGCTACTTTTGTGTTTTTCCAACCTAAAGGCTAAACTTCAGTTAAAAGTTCCGTTGTGGTACTATTTGTGTACTTTTAATTCATGGGGATTCCTGACAGATGGCAGTCTGACAAGAAATTGCCACCAAGGCCTCTCCACCATCCTCTGCCCCCCAAAACATTCACATCAGTAGGAAGGGAGCTCCTGGACTTCTCAGCGCTCACAGACACTTGCCTATAGACGAGAGAAAGACCTGTAGTGAATTATTATTATTCATACTCTTACAATGTTTCCTGATGAGGGCATTGTTCCCGTGGTTTTCAGTTTTAAAACATCCGCCCCCATTTCCACTGTTGCCTGTGGGCACCAGCTGACCCCACATGCCCGGCCGGGTTCTCCAAGCACACCGGACACGAGGACAGCTCTCCAGGGCTGAATCAGGGGGTCCTGCCTTGGGCTGAAATGGCTGTCCGGCCTGAAGGTGGCATGACCCAACCATGTCCATATGGCCACTGAAGTCGGTGCTTAGAAGGTCAACCAAGGGTTTCTGCCCCTTTACAAGGCGTGGGGAGAGAGCTTGGAAGGGGGAATGGGGGTCTCTTCATGAACCAGGAGAAAATTGGGTTTATTTTAATGATCCACTGGTAATGTTTCCTTTCAATCTGAGAGTATTTTCCTTTGGGGAAGAGGATGAACTGGTAGCAGACAGGTTATTGCTCCTTAGCATAACTGATCACAGGCTGTGACAGGCTACGACATTAAAAGGAAGTATTGCCTGGGGAAGTGCTGGCAAGCAGCCGAATAGTTCTTAGTACAGTTTAGATCCTGACAGTGCAACCACTTATCCTCGGGAGCACTCTCCCTCCTGGGGCTATAGGCATTAGGTCAAAGGCAAAATGTGGGGGCACTGAGTGGATTAAAGGGCACAGTGCATGGCCATCTGGGGGCTTCAGCAGGAGCCCTGATGCACGGCGTTCGTTGGGCGTGTCAGGCTTAGGAGGTGGGAATCCCAGAAGGCAATTCTCCAAAGCCTTCTCTGCAGGAGCCATTTCTCTTCCTACTCACGTGAAGTAACAGATACTGAATGATTTTAAAATAGCTGTAACCACCCCCAGCTCGTGGGCCTGGAGGCCTCCACTGTTTAGCCTCTGTCCACCTCGCCTATGGCACACGGCGTGGGTCTGACGAGCTAACAGGTCTCTTTCTGTTCACAGACATTATGATTCCATCCTCTTTCCTCTGGGTTCTCTTTTTCTCAAAGAATATCAGGGTCTCTGCTAAATATATGCCAGGCATATAAGGGGAGAGCAATTGCAAACAGGATGGTCAAAACAGAACTGATGTCAGCTCGTCATACATCGCACGGGGCCTACGCCGCCTTTCCAGTGCCAGATGTCCTGCAAGGCAGCTTCCCCTGATGGCGTCCCGAGAACAACTTTTTTTGCCCTCAGAGATGCGTGTTCCACACACACTCGCTCACACTCGCTTGGTCACACTCACACACCAACACTCACTCTCACTCGCTCTCCCCAGCTTCAGCCATTCCCCCCACCATCCCGCCTTCCCAATGCTAACATGATTTCCGCCAGATATTGCCAGTAAGATAGGAAGCGACTCACAGTTGTGTATTTCCAGACTTTCTTTCTTTAGCATTACTAGTTTCTGGGTTAATGCCACTGCAGACAAGGCCACTGCAAAAGTTAACAGCACGGCTGACATTCCAGGCCAAGCAAGCACCCCAGCGCTGCCAGCCTCACTCACCCATTGTGCTCTTCCTGTTCTCCTCCTTGTCCTCCGTGCGGGTGGGGACCACGGGACTTGGCGGAGGTGGCTGTGGCGGAGGGGGAGCTGGCGCCCGCCGCTTCTTCTTCTGTAAATCGACCTGTGACCCCAGGGATACCTATGAAGCGCAAAGGAAAGACAGACAGCATTAGGGGTGCTGTGCTGGGGTGATGTGCACGTGGGTAGCGAGCTTGGTGGGAGGTGGTGCTGTCAGAGGGTGGCCAGTTCCCTCCCCAGGTCCTCTGAGGCAGGCAGGGGAGGCAGTGATGTGAGGGGCCAGGGTATTTCCCAGGCGTGGCTCACAGACAACCCCAAGACCCCATGAACAAGGGAGCTCATACTTCCTAAGGACTCCAGGCAAGTCTAGAGAGCTGCTGAACTTCCCTGTGCCACAAACGAGGACGAGATTCCTTGCCCTTAATTAAATGCAAGAGAACTATCCCTCTGGAACAGCATGGGCTGCCATGATTTGTGATCACGCCAAGGAAGATGGATGGGAGCAGCTAGGACCTCACACTGGCTTCCCTTCCTTCGTGCGTTTGCGGTCCAGAGCAGCGAGGACTGCTAATCGCCCTCAGGCTGACCACCTGAATCCAGAACCACAACGATGCTCCTCAGTGCATGGGACGTGCGATCAGTACACGGGACATCGGTCTCCCACCCAGAGCAGAAATCCAGCTCCTGCTCAAAGACTTTAACGGTGAATAATTCATAGCTTCTAAAATTCACACCTTGTCAATACTGGGCAGTTTTAAGTGATCAAGATGAAATCTGTTTTGGTTGTAAAATTGAATCCATTGATTCTCGTTCTTCGTCTCTGAAGAACTGCACAATTCTCCTCTTTTCCTCAATACGGCCAAAGTTTTTATTTGCTCACTCTCATTGATTAAAATTCATTTAAAGAGTGCTGAATTACGTGCAGAGTAGGGCAGAGTATGTGCCAAGGATGGAAATGACGACTGTGCTCCGTTCCTGCCTTTAGGGAGCTCACAGCCGAGTCTTGCACCCCAGTCCAAAGACTCGCTGATCTTTCCAGGGCCCGCCACGGGGAGGGCGCCTACCGACACCACCACCCGCCTCCTCACTTCTGACCTTGGTGCTCGTTGGTCTATTAACTCATACTCGCACCACGTGAATCAGAACTGAACATGTGGCTCCAAAGCCCAAGGAGGACAACTTCTTTTTCTGCGCTGGACATGGTATATACATACATGCATATGGCGGTGTGTGTAGTGTTTTTTAAATTTTTATCAGTAATTGCCATGGCACTCATGGCAACAGAGTGAGACTCTGTCTCAAAAAAAAATACTTTTTATTGGTAATACACATTGCAAAAAAAAGTTTAAAATATACAAGTAAAAGGAAGAAAATAATCATTAATACTCAGAGTAAACTACTAACAGTTGGCATATACTGTATTTTTCCAGTCTTTATTTTTTCTTTTAAAAGTGATTTTTTCTTTCCTTCCACTACAGTATATTATAACCATCTCCTATACATTTAAGATTCTATAACATATTTTATGTAAAACATAGACATAAAAAAGTCAAATAGTCCTACAAAGCTCATCTCAAAACCAGCAAATCCCTGTCCACCACCCACCCCAGCAATAACCACTTCAAACTTTTTCTTTTGGCATCTACTCCACTTTTCTAAATAATAAGTTTATTCTGCTATTTTTTGATTTTTCCATGTTAGGTATTGGTTTTCTGCTCCAGAAGATGAGGACTTAGTTCTTTGAGATAGACACAGACACATACATTTTTCTTCTTCATTTTCCCAAAAATTATAGCACGACATTAGTTAAATTAATATCTGCTCTTTAGTTATACATGTATAGTTATTATAATAGATATTACAATTATAAAAAACAGAAGTTTTCTTCAGCAGGAATTTCCTCCTTCTGAGATGTACAATGTGTATGGTAATTACACTTTCTCTTTATTTTACCTTTGTGTTTTCCCTGAACTTGGTAACTGATTTGATTTCTAACTTTTTTCTTCACTGAATTTCCTAGAAATTCCGTTTTCCTCTACTCAGTTCTGATCCCTTGTTTCCTAGATCCTCTGCCTTTTTTAAAATTCACTCCTGCATTTCAGTGGTAGACAGTCTCCAGCAGCTTTCTGAGACAAGATGTGTATGAGGGAGATTTTTGAGACCTTGAAACTCTAAAAAATTTTTTCTATTACGTAGAACAGTCAGTATGGATGCATATGGAAACCTAGCGTGGAAATAGTTGTCTCTCAAAGCGTTGAGCCATCTCCGAGCTTGCAACGGTGCAGCAGGACACCCACCACCACAGGGATGCCGATCTTCTCCGTGGGATCTGCTTGCCCTCTGCAGGCTTGGAGGCTCCTCTCTTACTCCTTCATGCCCTGAAATGTCATGATGGCGAGCCCTGGGGCGGGGCCCTTTTCATCCACTGTCCGGGGCATTCACTGACCCCCTACAATCTACATGTGCTTTAATTCTGCAGAATTTTCTAGTCTTAGTCTTCTGCTTTTTCTTTCCTCTGTTTTCTCTTGTTTTCTTTCTCTGGGATTTGAATTAGTTGTATTTGGGCATTCCAAACCAATTGTCTAATTTTTCTTGAATACTTGCCAATTTTGTTCCCTCTTTCTAGGAAATTTTCTTTACTTCACTGTAAAACTCCTATGAATTTTAAAATTTCTGTTACTGTTCTTTTAATTTCCAAGAGCCCTTTTATACATTTTTTAAATAGCTCCTGGTCTTGTTTCCTTAATGGAGTATCTTTCTTTTCATCATTGAAGCTATTATTAATATTTAAATCTTTAAAAAATGTTTTCATATTCACTTTCTTCAGCTTTAGGCATTGCATTTTCCTCCAAGATCCATCTCTCTCTCTCTGTCTCTTTCTCTCTCTGTCTTGGCCTCTGTATAGCAGTTGGGACTTTCCCTCAAGTTTCCGGCAGTCCCTGGCTGACAGTTTATAATCTGCATTTCTGTGGAAGGTGCTGTTCACACGCTACTGGGATCCCTCCAGGTGTCTGGGCAGAAATCTGGTTAGCTCACTGGGGTTCCTCAGGTATCCCTGTCTGCAGGGCTCCCTCCTAAGTTGGCACCTTACACACAGGGGGATCCTCAGTCTCCTGCCTTGAAGGCGGAAGCTGGTCTTTCAGAGTCTAGGGAGCAGGTCCTGAGGCTCTCGTGCCACATGTGAATTTTCACTTGTCTCTGTGTTGGTACAGACTCGGTTGCATCTGACGCTCTGGAATCTGAGACCTTGGTTCTACCCCGCCTGGGGTTGGGAGCGCGGACCCCTGGCTGTGGCACGCAGGGGGATCTGGCGGTCTCACTGCTTCAGATGCAGAGGTTCAGCCGTCCTCTGTCATCAGCTCCTCCTGTACTCTGATGTGCAGAGGAACGTGTACCCCAAATTCCTGAGCATTATGGGAGCTGGTCTGATGGCCTCTCCCACCCCGCAGTCAGGTTTCAGCTGCCTCCGTGTTGCTAGGTATTTACCACAATGAAAACACATTCCAGCCCCACAGTGTCTACTGACAACAGTCATCGCCTGCCATTGCTTCTTCTCCTCTTCTCTCTGTCTCAGTGGACTAATCTTTTTATTTATTTTAGTGACGTTTCAGAGGAGAAACATAAATTTGTTTTACTAGCTATATTTTCCTATGTTTCTTTCAGCTTTACTGAGGAATAATTGATAAGTAAACATTGTGTGCATATATAAAAAATATATGTGGTGTACAATCGATAATGTGATATGAATACATTGTGAAATAATCACCCCAATCAAGCTAATTAACATATCCATCACTTTACATAATCACCATCTTCTTTTGTTTTTTCCTCCATTTTTTTTCTTTTTTTGGGTTTGGTAAGAATATTTAAAATCTACCCTCTAGCAAAATTTCAAGTAATTTTTTTAATGGTTGCCTAGTGCTCCATTGCAATGATAAGCCATAATTAAATAAATTAACCTTGTTTTCATTTAGCAAAATATTAAGATTATTTGGCTTTAGCTTTTACAAATTAAACTTCTTAAAACTCTCTGCAACTTTATCTTTTTTCCACATTTCTTTTTTTTCTCCTTCATTTATTTTTTCTATTTGAGTTGTCAATAAATCCATTTGCTGCAACTCCTCAGGTAAAGAGCGTGTAAAATCCAGAGTGAAGATGCCAGATTCTAAACTTGCTATCCGCATTTTAAGAATCCTCATCCTGGAGAAGTGATATCATTAAGATAGCAGAATAGGAAGCCCCGGACTTCATTTGTCTACGAAGACGTTAACTTAACAACAATTTATAGTCTAAAAAGCTTTTATGAGGATGCTAGAAACAAGTTAAGAAGTTACAGTACCCCAGGCAAGCTTAAAGCCAAGAACAGCTGCATTGAAATGGACAAGAAAAGTCATTTCACATCAGTGGTGACAGCCCTTCCCCAGAGCTGGTACAGCTCAACGTGATCAGGAACAAAAGCCTAACGTATGGCTTCTCCCTGGGGAAGGAAAGAAAAGATGAATGTACATCTAACATTGCAGATTTTCAGGAGGGCTGCCTGAGGGGCTGGTTTCTGTTTTGACTGACTGGGAGCACAGGTGGGGAGCTAGCACACTTTGAATGCCTTGGAGCCACAGGAAAAAAATGATCTCAGAGGCTGGTGGCAACGCAACAGATCTGGCAGTGCCACAGACAAAGGCCAGCACAGCTTGGTGCAATCAGAAGAAAGCATGACAGCACAGCTCAGTGCAATCAGGAGGACTGGACATACCTTGGATGTCTGGGGACTGTGGAGAACAAAAAAGAGCTCAGAGGCTGGCTTCAGTGCAAAAAACCCTGCAGTATCACAGACAGACACAAAAGGGAGCAAGAGATTATAAGCTCTCGAACAAGGAATCAGCAAACCTTTCAAATTGGAAATTATACCAACAAGCCCAGAGAAGATGCATCTCCAGAAAAGGTTTGGGAGGCCCCAAGAATCTGTAGCTGGGCTGACTAGTGGTTGACTATTGTGGTCTTACGCTTTAAAAAGCCAATCTGTAAAGGCAGGGAGAGGTGGCTGTATCTACAAATGCACAACTTATAGTAAAAAAAATGATAGGGTACACAAAGAAACAGGGAAATATGGCCCAACTAGAGGACCAAAATAAATCTCTAGAAAGTATTCCAAAGAAATGGAAGTCTATGACCAGAAAAAATTTAAAAATAATTGTCTTAAAGAAGTATGATATACTACATGAGAATACACAGATAGACGACTAAACAAAATCAGAGAAACTAGGCATAAACAGAATGATAATAAAGAGAAATATATAAAAATAAGTCAAACAGAAATTCTGGAGCTCAAGAAAAAAATAACTGAATTGCAAAATTCACTAGAGGGGTTCATTGGCAGACTTGGTCAGGCAGAAGAAAGGATCAGCAAAGTCAATGACAGATTGCTTGAAATTACAGAGTCAAGGAATTTTTTAAAAATAATGAGAAAAGGTGAACAGAGCCTAAGGGACTTATAGGATGATGCCACAGGGATCAAAATATTCATTATGGGTGTCTGAGAAGTAGGAGAGAGAGAAAGAGAAAGGGGCAGAGAACTGATATGAAGAAATAATGGCTGACAACTCCCCAAACTGGAAGAAGAAAATGAACATGCAAAGTCAAGAAACTTACGGCCAACTAGAATGAACCCAAAGAGAACCACACCAACACTATTTATAATCAAACTGTCAAGTCAAGGAGAGAAATTTAAAAGCAGCAAGAGAAAACTGATGTATTGTCTATAAGGTAGTCTTATAATATTATTGGCAAATTTCTCAGCAGAAACTTTGCAGGTCAGAAGTGGGTGGGATGCTATATTCAAACTGATAAAAGGAAAAAAAACTGTAAACCAAGAATATTATTATAGTATCTAGCAAAACTATCCTTCAAAAGTAAAAGAACCTTATCCAAGAAATCACTGCCCAGGCCAATGTCATGAAGCATTTCTGCTATGTTTTTTTCTAGTAGATTTACATTTAATCGTTTATCCATTGTGAGTATATTTTTGTATATAGTATTAGACAAGCCTCCAATTTCATTCTTCTGCATGTGAATATCCAGCTTTCCCAATGCCATTTATTGAAGAGCCTTTCCTTTCCCCACTGTGTGTTCTTGGCACCACTGTTGAAAATCAAATGATTATAAATACCTAAGCTTATTTCTAGGCTTTCTATCCTGTTCCATTGGTTAACGTGTCTGTTTTTATAATAGTACCATGCTGCTTTGACTATAATAGCTTTGTATTTTGAAAGCATGGAGTGTGATGTCTTCAGATTTGTTCTTTTTGCTCAAGATTGCTTTGGCTATTTTGAGTCTTTCCTGGTTCCTCAGGAATTTAAGGATTGTTTTTTCTATTTCTGTGAAAAATGACATTGGAAATTTGATAAGAATTGCACTGAATCTGTAGATAGCTTTGGGTAGTATGGACATATTAAAAACATGAATTTGATCATATTAAAAAGCTTCTGCACAGCTGAAGAAACTGTCACAAGAGCAAACAGGCAACCTACAGAATGGGAGAACATTTTTGCATGCTACAAATCCGACATAGGGCTGATAACTAGAATCTACTTAGAACTCAGGAAAATCAACAAGAAAAAATCAAACGACCCTATCGAAAAG
>NW_012149019.1:2141418-2142666 GCF_000956105.1 Propithecus coquereli
GCTAATTTTTTATATTTATATATTTTTAGTTGTTCAGCTAATTTCTGTCTATGTTTTTAGTAGAGATGGGGTTTCGCTCTTGCTCAGGTTGGTCTCGAACTCCTGAGCTCAAACAATCCACCCACCTTGGCCTCCCAGAGTGCTAGGATTACAGGCATGAGCCACCACACCCGGACTTCGCAGCCCAATTTGTTCAACTTTTGAAGTGTTGGTTGTGCGACGTGAGATCGGACATTGCCGTGAAGAAGAATTGGGCCCTTTCTGTTGACTGATGCCGGCTGCAGTCACTGCAGTCTTTGGTGCATCTCATCGATTTGCTGAGCACACTTCTCAGATGTAATAGTTTCACTGAGATTCAGAAAGCTGTAGTAGATCAGACTGGCAGCAAACCACCGAACAGCGACCATGACCTTTTTTTGGTGCAAGTTTGGCTCTGGGAAGTGACTTGGAGCTTCTTCTTGGTCCAACCACTGAGCTGGTTGTCGCCTGTTTTCATTTAAATCCACTTTTCATCTCATGTCACAATCTGATTGAGAAATGGCTCATTGTTATTGTGTACAATAAGAGGAGATGACAGTTCAAATGACACTTCAAAAATGACAATTTTTTTTATTTCAGCGTATTATCGGGGTGCAGATGTTTAGGTTACATATGTTGCGCTTGCCCTCCCTCCTTCCCCCAAGTCAGAGCTTCAAGTGTGTCCATCCCTGGATGGTGCGCATCGCACTCATTATGTATGCTTATACCCATCCCCTGCTCCTCCCTCCCACCTATCTGACACCCAATAAATATTATTCTTATATGTGTACTTATGTGTTGATCAGTGAAAGCAATTTGCTGGTGAGTACATGTGGTGCTTATTTTTCCATTCTTGGGATACTTCACTTAGTAGAATGGGTTCCAGCTCTATCCAGGAAAATACAAGAGGTGCTATATCACCATTGTTTCTTATAGCTGAATAGCACTCCATGGTATACATATACCACATTTTATTAATCTACTCACGTACTGATGGGCACTTGGGTTGTTTCCACATCGTCGTAATTGTGAATTGTGCCACTATAAACATTCGAGTGCAGATGTCTTTTTCATAGAATGTCTTTTGTTCTTTTGGGTAGATGCCCAGTAATGGGATTGCTGGATCAAATGGTAGTTCTACTTGTATCTCTTTAAGGTATCTCCATATTGCTTTCCACAGAGGTTGCACTAGTTTCCAGTCCCACCAGCAGTGTATGAGTGTTCCTATGT
>NW_012149019.1:2144241-2145815 GCF_000956105.1 Propithecus coquereli
CCATAAATATACATAATTCCTATTTATAAATTAATAAATAAATTTTTAAAATGAATAGGAAGTAAAGACCATGCAGATAAAAAAAGTTAATCATTACTAGACCTGTATTACAAGAACTGGTAAAGAGAGTCTTCCAAGTTGAAATGAAAGGATACCAGTTAGCAACATGAAAACGTGAATATATAAAGATCTCTGGTACAGTAACTATACAGACAAATACAGAATCCTGTAATGCTGCAATCAAAGTGTGTAAATCACCTTTAATTGTGGTATAGAATTTAAAAGACTATAGCATAAAAATTACTATAAGTATAAAGTTATGTTAATGAATACAAAATATAAAAAGATATAATTTGTAACATCAATAATATAAAGTGTGGGGGTGAGATGCAAAGGAATAGAGCATTTGTATGCTACCGAAGTTAAATTTTTATCAATTTAAAATAGATTGTTATAATTTATGTAAGCCCCATGGTAAGCACAAAGAAAATACCTAGAGAAGATGCATAAAAGAAAGTGGGAAAGGAATCAAAGTATGTAACTACGAAAGTCAACAAAGTAGGACAGCAAGAGAAGAAAAGAAGAAACTATGAGACATACAGAAAACATAACAAAATAGCAAGAGTCCTTATTTATTAATAATTACTTAATTGTAAATTAAACTCTCCAATCAAAAGAGAGGCTTAAATGGATAAAAAACAAAAAACCAACAAGATGCAACTATACACAGTCTGCAAGAGACTCACTTTAGATACAAGGATATGAACACGCTGAAAGTGAAAGGACAGAAAAAGATATTTCATGAAAATAGTGACCAAAAGAGAAAGGATATGGTCACAATTAGATAAAATAGAGTTGAAGTCAAAAACTGTCATGAGACAAAGAAGGACATTATATGATAAAAGGTCAATTCACCAAGAAGGTATCAATTAGTATACACACCTACCAGCAGAGTACTCAAATATATGAAGCAAACATTGACAAAATTGAAAGTAGAAATAGGCAGAAACACAATTAAAGTAGGATATTTCAATACGCCACTTTCAATAGTGGATAGATTAAGCAGAGAGAAGATCAATAAGTACCAGAGGACTTGCTATGGGACCTGAAAGACGTCTATACCCATATCCATCTCTATCTCTGTCTATACATATGTTATGCACCATGTTTTCCAGAATAGAACACGTTTTAGGTCACCAAAGAAGTCTTAACAAAATTAAAAAGACTGAAATCATACCAAGTATCTTTTCTGACTATAATAGGTTGAAAACTAGAAATCAATGGTAAAAGGAAAACTAGAAAAGTCACAAATATGTGGAAATTAAATAATACATTCGTGAACAACCAATGGTTCACAGAAGAAATCACAAAGAATGTTAGAAAATATCCTCAGACAAAGGAAAATGAAAACCTAATACACCAAAACTTATGGGATATAGCAAAAGCAATTCTAAGAGGATTGTTTATAACAATAAATGACTACATTAAAAGCGAAGAAAGATCTTATCAGCAACCTAACTTTACACCTCAAGGAACTAAAAGAAGAACAAACTAAACCAAAACTTAGTAGAAAG
>NW_012149019.1:2147066-2164801 GCF_000956105.1 Propithecus coquereli
AGAAATTTAAAAAGGTACAGTAAATGAAAAGATATCCCATTTTCACGATTAGAAGATTTAATATTGTTAAAATGTATATACTATCTGAAGCAATCTACAGATTCAGTGCAGCCCCTTATCAAAATCCCAATGGCAGGTTTCTTTTCTCAGAAACAGAAAAAAAATCTAAATTTCATATGGAATATCTCAAAGCACTCTAAATAGCCAAAGCAATCTTGGATTTTGAAGAGATATGTGCACACCCATGTTCCCTGCATCATTGTTCCCAATAGCCAAGAGGTGGAAGCAACATAAAAGTCCACTGATAAATGAATAAAGAAAATGGTATATACATACAATGGATTATTATTTATCCCTAATGTAGAAGGAAATTCTGAAACATGCTATAACTTGGGTGAACTTTGAATGATTATGCTAAGTGAAACAAGTCAGTCACAAAAAAACAAATAATGTATGATTCAGTTTACATGAGCTATCTAAAGTAGTCAAACTCTAAGAAACAGAAAGTAGATGGTGGCTGCTCCTCCAGGAGCTTGGGGGAGGGGAAAAGAGGAATTCTTATTCAATGGGTATAGAGTTTCAGTTTTATGCAACATGAGAAAGTTCTAGAGATCTGTTGTGAAACAAGGTGCATATATAAAATACTACTGTACACTTAAAAGTGGTTAAGATTGTAAATTTTATGCTATGTGGGGTTTTTACACAATAATAATAAGATTCCATGTCATGTGGTTAACTCACACTGAGTTTGTGAAAAAATCACTAGGACTCTTCAAATAAAATGGATACCAAATTTTTCAATTTTTTCTGTTAATACGTACTGATCAGTTTGGTTTATTGTTCTAACTTGTAAAACTTTTTTGGGCCTGGATGTGGGTGTGGTACGGTGACTGGGGCACTCAGGAGCCCTCATGCAGCCTTGTACCCATCGGAGTGTTCTTAGGTAAGAGATGGGATGCTTGGCCTTCCCACTACCTGCATCATGACAAACCTGCCTCCACTTTCCTTCCTAGTTGTTGACGATAACATTGAAAGTTATCACACCTTAGATCTGGTTCCTGGACTTCTTTTAGGGTTGACATCAATCTATTAATTAATTGTGGTTATTCAAGTGCTGTGTGTTTGCCTACTTTCATTAATTTCTAGTCCACATTTCTTAATCTCTTCTTAAGATTTTAAGAGACTTTCTTAAATGTCATTATATCACTTATTCCTTCAATTAACCAGCAAGCAGGTCTGTGGTAGGAACTACAAAAGACTCAAAAAGGTATGACGCTCCTGACCTTCAGTTGTTCACAGTCTAATGGAGGACAGATAATTCCATAACACTTGCACAATCTTCTAGGCTGGAAACAGTGCCCCAAACTGTAATTTTCAGTTTATTTGAGGACCTGGTTTGTTCTATGAATCCATACTGGTTAATTGAAGGCCTCTGAGCTCTCATTTCTCTCTGTACAATAACAACATACTCCAGAATTCTGTTGAGTGTCCACATTAAGTTGGAGATAATTAGGGAGCATGGAAGTAGTTCTGGTTTACTCAATTTGAAAAAGCAATTTCACCTGTTGAAAGACAGTTCTGGCTCACTCCTTGTTACAAGGTTTGGAGGAGGATTAAACTCCTTGAGCCTTTGCCAACATGGCCCAGCTTTGCCACTGGTAGTTCTTCTCCCAGAGTTAATAAGATCCATTTGACAAACACTGATTGAATACCATGTATCTTCCAGTTATGGTGCCACTCCTGATAAATTAATTAAGATAACTCACTTGAAAAGTGTTTGGCAAATTATGAGGCCCTCCACCACAGATAAGATCTAATGGGAGCTTGTTTTAGTTTAAAGTGCTTAAACAAAAGGGTTATAGCAGATGCATTTACAGACGTTGAGAAAATATCATTAACACTGGAAGCAACAAAGACTTATTAAACATTTACTGAGTGTGCCAACCATATCTCATGAGACTACCTCAAACTCCCCAAAAGAACGGTAATTTTACTATTTCTATTTTATGCAGGAATAATCTGAAGATTATGAAAGATAACTTGTCCCAGGTCATACAGCTAACAAGTGAGCAGAGTCAGGATTAACGTTGGTTTCCCTCCAGCCCACCTTCCTTGTATTGCCTTCCCAGCCTCAGGCCAACAGGTCAGGAAGAAACATCTTTTGCATTTGTGGTACTCCAAGTGACTGAAGTCCATGGAGTTCCATTGTCCCTCATGGTAAAACAGTCACCGCTGGGCACTAGAAACCAGTTTATGCTTGGAAATATTGCTTTAGAAAACATTTTTAAATCAGCACAATTCTTTGAGGAATACTTAAAATCTAGTCCTGCTTGCTTCAGAGAGCTTGTTCCCCTCCTTTTCTCCTCCTAGAACCAGGAAATGGAGTGCCTTCTTCTCATGGATCAAATGTTTTTGTCCCCTAAAAATCAGGTGTTGAAATCCTAACCTACAAAGTGATGGTATTAGAAGGTAGGGCCTTGGGAGGTGACTCGCTTATGAGGGTGGAGCCCTTGTGAATGGAATTAAGTGCCCTTGTAAAAGGAACCCCCACCCCCAAGCTCTCTAGCTCTCTTTCTGCCATGTGAGTACACAGCAAAAAGACAGTTGCCTGAAAACCAGGAAGAGATCCCTCATCAGTCACCAAATCTGCTGACGCCTTGATCTTGGACTTCCAGCTCCCAGGACTGTGAGAGATAGATGTTTGTGCTTCAAGCCACCCAGTCAGTGGTATAGTTGCTGTTGCAGCCCGAGCTGATTGGGATACCTCTTTGGTTGGTCAGGGCTGACCGTACAATCCTTTCCATCTGGTGTGTGGTAGCAAGGAAGCTTTCCCCAGTAGCAGAGACAGAGAAGAATATTTCTCAGTCTTTTTTGAAAACATTCATTCCACTTTGACCTCTTTGGTCTCTTAATCTCATTGTGCCAATTATGTGTAACACCAGACCTGAGGTCAGAAAGTGTCTGAGTGGGAAGTCAGTCTAATTTAAAGAGGAAAGATGTGATTCTCACTACGAGACATGCAGCCCATGTTCCTGGGTCCCTCCTCGACCCCGTACCTGCTCTGGGTGTGGCATTTTGTGGGGACTTAATACAAAGTGACTAAATGACCGTGAGTATGTCTATCTTCCACATCCATTTACACTTTTTATCTATACACATACATCATGCTCACATTACTCTTAGGGAAGTGGATATGTTCACGGTCTCATGCATTTGGCTGAAGCAGGACAGCAATAGTGCCTCCGTCAGCACGTGTTGTGAAGATGAGCAGGGTTCAGCACGCTGCATCCACTTGTGTCTTCATTCATTCATTCGCTCATTCATTCATTCAGACACAGGTGTACTCGGTGCTAAGCTCCATACAGGGCAATGGGCACATACAAGTGAGCCCAAGAAAACTGGGTAGATTTCTTTCTAAAATAGTCAATTCACAGAATCAAAGAGTGGAATGGTGGTTGCCAGGAGCTGAGATTGCCAGGGGCTGAGGGAAATGGGATGTTGCTGCTCAGTGGGTGTAAAGTTTCACTTACGCAGGACGAGTGTGCTCTCCAGATCCGCTGTGCGACACTGTGCGTACAGTGATCAGTGCTCTGTGTGCATTTGAAAATTCATTTAGAGGGAAGATCTCATGTTAAGTGTTCTTACCATTCACAAAGACTCCACCCTCATAAGCGAGTCACCTCCCAAGGCCCCACCTTCTAATATGATTCCCTTGTAGGTTAGGATTTCAACATCTGAGTTTTACGGGACAAAAACATTTGATCCATAACAAGAAGGCACTCCATTTCCTGGTTCTAGGGGGGATAAAAGGATGGGGACAAGCTCTTTGAAGCAAGCAGAGCTAGATTTTAAGTATTCCTCAAAGAATTGTGCTAACTGATTTAAAAATGTTTTCTAAAGAAACACAATAAAATAAAAGTTAAAAAAAACGTGACATGAGTTGTCCACAGGATTTCAGAATGGCTGAGTTTAAGCCCTCAACAGCCTCTTCCCCCCATTAAACAAGAATGTCAATAACTATTCTTGTTTTTTATCAAAGTGAAAAGTGTTCTAAATACTTTTAAAATGTACATTTTTTGAATATTAGGATTAGCAATTTTAATGATTATTATGTGTGTGAGTGAGAAAGAAAGAATGAATTGGTTGTTCACGTCCATTAAAGCTTTATTTTTCCTACCATGGTGTTGATCTGTTCTTAGCAATATCCTATAAATTACACGTATATTGTAAACATTTTCCCTAGTTTGTCATGGCCTTTTAATTTTCTGCATTTTACTTTTTTAGAAAGTAAAATTTTATCTAATTCAATCTGTCATGGTTTTCTCCCACTGTTTTTGGTGTGTGACCCTGTGGCATACTAAGAAAAGGCCTCTTGATTCAAAATTTTAAAATTCCTATTGTTTCTTTTCTGTTTTTCGTTAGTTTAGACAAAGGCATGTCAATTTTGTTTATTTTTTCAAATAACCAACTTTTTGTTTTATTAATCTTCCGTAGAATTTCCCTGTTGTCAATTTCATTTAGTTCTGATTTGATCTTATTAATTTCCCTTCTTCTGCTGGGTTTGCACTTCTTTGAGTCGATTCATTAGGTTGTCTGTTTGTGCTCTTTTTGACTTTTGGATATAGGCATTTATGGAAATAAACTTTCCTCTCAGGACTGCTTTGGCTGTGTCCCACAGATTTCGATAACTTGTGTCACCTTTGTCATTTAGTTCAAAGAATCTTTTGATTTCCATCTTTACTTCCTCATTTATGAAGGAATCATTCAGTAGAAGGTTGTTTAATTTCCATGACTTTGTGTAGCAGATGAGAGTTTCTGTTGGGGTTGATTTCTATTTTTATTCCACTGTGATCTGAGAAGATGTATGGTATAATTTCTATTTTTTAAAATTTTTTGAGACATGCTTTGTGTCCTAGAATATGGTCAATCTTAGAGAATGTCCCATGACCTGATGAGAAGAACGTATTTTCAGTGGTTTTTGGGTAGAATGTCCTGTAAATGTCAGTCAGGCCCATTTTTTCTAGAGTTCTATTTAAGTCCATTATTTCTTTGTTAACTTTCTGTTTGGAGGATCTGTCCTGTGCTGTCAGTGGGGTGTTGAGGTCTCCGACTATTACGGTGTTGCTGTTTATCCATTTGTTTAGATCAAGTAGAGTTTGCTTTATGAATCTGGGTGAACCTAAGTTGGGTGCATACATATTTAGAATTGTTATGTCTTCTTGTTGAACTGTACCCTTCACCATTATATAGTGACCCTCTTTGTCTTTCATTACTTTTGTTGCTTTAAAAACTAAGTTATCTGAGATCGAAACTGCCACACCAGCCTTCTTTTGGCTTCCATTTGCTTGAAGTATTGATTTCCACCCCTTTACCTTGAGTCTAAATGCATCCTTGCAGGTTAGATGCGTTTCCTGCAGACAGCAGATGCTTGGCTTGTTTTTATTTTTTTATCCAATTGGCCAGCCTATGTCTGTTGAGAGGGGAGTTCAAGCCATTCACATTCATTGAGAGAACTGATAAGGGGGGTGAATTACTGTTCATTCTGTTGGGTTGCATTTTGTTGCTTTGTTTTCTCTCTTGAGCCACTGTGGAATCTAGCCTTTGATCTTTAACTTTTGAGTAGTTTTACATTCGAGAGTGTTTATTGTGCCGATCCTTGTGTAATTCTGTTTTGAGTACTTCTTGGAGAGCTGGTCTTGTCTTGGTGAATTCCCTCAGTCTTTGCTTATCTGAGAATGTCTTTATTTCTCCTTCATATATGAAACTTAGTTTTGCAGGGTACAAGATTCTAGGCTGGGCATTATTCTGTTTCAGAAGAGTAAGAATGGGGCCCCAGTCTCTTCTTGCTTGTAGGGTTTCAGTTGAGAAGTCTGGAGTTATTCTGATGGGCTTTCCTTTGTATGTTACTTGTTTCTTTCACCTTACAGTTTGTAGAAGGGCTTCTTTAGTGGATATTTTGGTCAGTCTGATGACTGCATGACGTGGTGTCTTCCTATTTGCATTGAATCTCCCTGGGGTCCGTTGAGCTTCTTGTACCTGTATATCTAGATTTTTAGCAAGGCCTTGGAAATTCTCCTCTATTAATTCTTCAAATAGCTTATCCAGCCCTTGAGTGTTTTCTTCTTCACCTTCCAGAATCCCTATCACTCTCAGGGTTGGTTTTTTTCACATAATCCCACATTTCTTGTAGGCTTATTTCTTTTCTCTTAATTTTCTGCTCGATCTTTGTGACTGACTTATTTAATTTGAAGGAGTTGTCTTCAATCTCTGAGACTCTTTCTTCTGTTTGATACACCCTGTTTTTGAGGCTTTCCACTGTGTTTTGTAGTTCCCTGAATAAATCCTTCATTTCCAGGAGATCGGTTTGATTTTTCTTTAATATTTCAATTTCTTTAGTGAATTTTTCTTCCAAGTCCTGGATATTTTTTGTCGTTTCTTTGTGTTGGTCATCCACTTTTTCTTGCATATCATTGAGTTTTCTTACGATCAACATGCTACAAATCCGATAAAGGTCTGATAACTAGAACCTACTTAGAACTCAGGAAAATCAACAAGAAAAAATCAAACAACCCTATCGAAAAGTGGGCAAAGGACATGAACAGACACTTTTCAAAAGAAGACAGAATAATGGCTAAAAAACATATGAAAAAATGCTCAACATCTCTAATCATCAAGGAAATGCAAATCAAAACCACAAGGAGATATCACTTATCTCCAGTTAGAATGGCCTTTATCAAAAAGTCCCAAAACAATAAATGTTCGTGTGGATACAGACAGACAAGAACACTCATACACTGCTGGTGGGACTGGAAACTAGTGCAACCTCTGTGGAAAGCAATATGGAGATACCTTAAAGAGGTACAATTAGAACTACCATTTGATCCAGCAATCCCATTACTGGGCATCTACCCAAAAGAACAAAACTTGCTCTATGAAAAAGACACCTGCGCCCGAATGTTTATAGCAGCACAATTCACAATTGCGAAGATGTGGAAACAACCCAAGTGTCCATCAATACATGAGTGGATTAATAAAATGTGGTATGTGTATATCATGGAGTACTATTCAGCTTTAAGAAACAATGGTGATATAGCACCTCTTGTATTCTCCTGGAAAGAGCTGTAACACATTCTACTAAGTGAAATATCCCAAGAATGGAAAAACAAGCACCACATGTACTCACCATCAAATTGATATTAACTGATCAACACATAAGTGCACATATAATAATAACATTTATTGGATGCCAGGCAGGGGCGAGGGGGGGAGGAGGGGACGGGTATATGCATACACCAAGAGTGCGATGCGCACCATCTGGGGGATGGACACGCTTGAAGCTAGGACTTGGGGGGGAGTAGGGGCAAGGGCAATATACGTAACCTAAACATCTGTACCCCCATAATATGCTGAAATAAAATAAATATACAAACAAACAAAAAAATCCTATTGTTTTAAAATAACTTTATGGTTTATTTTTTTTTACATTTTTACTTAAAATCAACCTGGACTTAATTTTGTTACATGCTCTAAATTTCCTCTAAATGTTTAGCTTGCTAGGAAGATGACATTTACTTTGTAAATCTGCAGGTATCTATGTAATCACGAAATATAATATTATGAACAGAATGAGGTGTGAAAAACTGGTGTTGTAATTGATGCTTCCTTTACTAACTAAAATATAAGTTACATGTAATCCACGGAGAATCTGGCTTGCTGGAAATCCTACCTGTTTGGAACACGGACCCAAACCATGCGGAGCTGGACTGTCTGAACTCACGTCAGAGTGGCCTCCTGCAGGATGTCCCTGCCCTCGCCCCTGCCCTGCATCCTGGCGGCCCCTGAGCAGCTCCTGTCTCCAAAGTTATCCGATCCGTCTCCACTAATTAATAAACCCAAAATTTCCTGGGAAGAGTCAGGGTCAAGTCTGAAAATCAGAAAAGTTCATGATTCATTCTATAACGGAAACCTCTAAACTGCTTAAATAATTTCTCTAAAAAAAAAGATTCATGTTTCAAGGGATAAATCCTCAGTCATCTAACGTAGTTATTTCTTTGTGATGTTCTCACTCTCCAGGATCACCAGGGCCAGCGTTCCAGTCTAATGAGGCTGCTCTGGATTAAACTTTACATTTTAACCTATTAATCTTTTACATGATGATTATTACATGCAATTTCCTTTAAATGCACTCGTATTATTAAGGTTATGACCACAAAGATCCTAAGCCAGAACAGCCTAGAAAAGTATAAAGAAATGAGAATGCAGTGTGGTGTTAACACTTGGACCCTGGAGCCAGACTGCAGAGCTTAGAGTTTTGCATCCTCCATCAGCTGTGTAATATTGGGTGAGTTGCCTGCCCTCTCTGTACCTCAATTTCCCCATCTGTAAAACAGGGACAAAAATAGTATTTTCTGCTTTTAGTTACTATGAGTAGTATCGTGAGAAGTAAAGAGACCAGTACTCTCCCTGGTGGGCAGGTTATTCTTACCATCATCCCATTCACTCCGCTAACCAATAGTAGACAGCCTAACAGGAACCTGAATACCCAGACGTCATCCCCAGAATCGGACGTGTCACGTGCTAAGGGTAATATCTGTGCCAAGGGATTCACAGGCATCATTGCAGTCTTGTTTGCTTGTTTCTGTTCCTTCATTCAGGCTGGGGTTTCTCAGGACGCTTCCCTCCCCATGCGCCCTTCAGGACACAGCCCTCAGCGCCAGCCTGCGAGGCTGACCCCCGCCCGGTGCTCTCACGATTCCTGCCCAGGTTAAAGCAACGGGCCACGTGGAAATAAGGCTCACATACTAACAGGAAAGAATGACTTTAATCCCTGGGAATTTAAGGAGGGGTTGGCGGGGACATCTTATCCTGATCTTAGAGGAACAATCTGGGAGCACCCAGCACCTTGCAGGGTTCCCTAAATCACACCACGAAGAACATATGCAGGCACCAGTGACATACAAAACGTGGAGGCTCTGAGTCTTTGATTTCCCTGTATAGTGCTAATTTCAACAGTTAATCCTGCTGCCAGGGGACATGTCTCCATCTTATCGTAGTCACTACAAGTAAAGCAGCATTGATACACGTGCACAGATGCCGTATCGGATGGCAGCAGAATCCCGGCTGCTGTCATGCAGGCAGATGGATGGGGTAAATTCTAACTTAACTGATATTTGCCATTTCAATCCAAAATACGCTCCCCACACACGAGCCCTCTTAAGAACTGCACCAACCACACATCACAGACGTCCACCCAAGATGCGGGAAATTTTTATTAGCTGTTTGCTACTGTTAGGTAAGTATAAAATCACCACATTTTCTGCCCTGAGTTCTATTTCACTATTGAGACTCCTAAGAAAGGTTGAAAAGACTCCCATAAAATGCCTAAGGTCAACTAAATGATGCCCTCTGGTTGTTTATATTTCATATGCTAAAATTCAAGCCCTCTTCACAGGTGGGCACAGGCACGCTGGCAGGGAAAATAATTTCTATCATCATAATCCTTGTTAATTACAGAAAGAAAAACCCTGGGCATGCTTCATGGAAAGTTAGGAGAAAAAACAAAAGTGGCTGCTTAAGCACTTTCTTTCTACTTGGCTTATAAGAAAATGCCTTACAACAGAATACTAATGTGCCCCTAGTGATTTTTTTATTGTAAATTGACAGTTTATAATTGTATAAATTTGTGGGATATAAAATGATGTTATAATTTATGAATATAATATGGAATAATTAAGCCAAGCTAATTAACATATCCCTCACCTCAAATACTTGGCATATTTTGTAGTCCTAGTTTTTAACAGAGCTTTTAACAGGGAGGACTCATTTGATTTCCCTCATATTCCTCGATGTTTGTTATTTCAGCAAAAATTTGTTAAGGGTTAATTTTTCTGTTTAAATTGTTTTAGCTATAAATATATGCAGACATTTATAATCTTTTTACATTTTAAAATAATGGAGGGAAATTCTTCTTCTTTTAAAGTTTTACACCGATGCACATATAAAAGTTGCCTGTTGCTGGTGATGGTACTCGGTGGGCAGACCCCTCACCTCTGGATGCCGACTGAGCCCAGGGTTGGAGGCGTCAGAGCCCCAGAAGGCCCTTAGAGGAGAGACAGGATTCCATCTCATCCACCACACACAGAATGTGGGAGAAGCCTAAAGATTTAAAAAGCAGCTCCCTGGAATGCGGGATGCAGAAGCAGCAATAATAAATAGAAGTGGTGATACGTAAATTGAGCCAGGATATTTAATAGCATCTCCCACTTGTAGTGAACAATCCCCCAGTCCAAGAGAACGGATTTCCTGCTGGGAGCTAGCAAAGCATCTCTCCTTCCTCCTGCAGAGTCCTCTCTGCTGGGCCCACCATTCCACTGTGCCCCCACCCCCAGCGGAAGCCTGGAGGACATCTTCACAGGAGAAGTGAGAATCCTCCCTTGTTGGTGCCTCTGATCAGATCCAGTCTCACCTGAGCCCTTGTGCCTCCAGCCTCAGGCACTCCTGGCTTTGTTCTCCTCCTTTCCTGGCCCCAGTGGCCAATCACTGCAAGGATCCTCTGGCCAGCATCCCAATTCCCCACCGTCTCCTGAGAGCAACCACTCTCCCAGTGGCAAGAGCTCAGGTTCATTTTGTCTGTTTTTGTGCTTCATATAATTATGCCTGGCTGCCTCTGCTGTGAGCTGCATCTGTTGCTGTGCATAGCTGCAGACGTTCACCCTCACTGCAGGGCAGCATCTGCCCAACTGTGGAAAGGTCTTTGGTTGGTGTCTAGTTTGGGGGCTGTGTGAACAGTGCCGCTGTGCACACTCGTGTGCATGGTTTGGTGCCTGTGTGGGGGTGCCTGGGTCATGGGGTATGTGTGTGGCCGGCTGTAGTAGCCTCTGGCAAACAGTTTTCCAAAGTGACTGCTTGGAAATCCGCACTCTCATTCCTCTGTCTGCTTTCCCCACCCATGGCCCCCTCGGTTACCCCACCTTCGCTCCCTTCCCTGTTAGCGGACAATCTGATCTTACCCGCATCCCAGAAAAAGCAGAGGTCCCCACGCAGAAGCCAGCTCCCCAAACATGGAGCCTGCTCTCTGAAGGAAGGCTGCTTCCCCAAGTTCACCCTTCCCGGGGGGTGCGGCCAGCCTCTGGGAGCCCCTCAGCTCCTGTGTGGATAGATCTCCAGCATCTTTTCGCCCACGGACACCCCCTTCGACCCCTCCCATCGCGGAGCCATCTCTCTCACACACACGCCTCAAGTGTACTGGAGGGACAGTTGCCCTCTGACTTCCCCCTCCCCCGGCCAGTCACCCCCGCCTTCCCCAGCGCGGGAATACCCTGCGCAGACGCCCCTGATAAGGCCTTTGAGTCCCCACTTGGCGGCCTCCTGCCTGAGCTGCGAGCCTGCAGATTCTCCCTCTGCTCTCAGTCTGCTCCTCATGGCAGCCTCTTTCCTCGTCTCTGTTTCTCACACACCCCTGTGTCCCGGCTACGACCACGTGCAGTGATTCTGACATCGCGCACGTGACCGAGCCCACGAGCTCCAGGCACAAAGGCCAGCATCTTCCCCACCCCCTCCTCCTGCAGACACCTCAGTGCCAGCAGGGCTCACAGCGTCATCTCCACCCATGGGCCCTCTTAGGTATTCTTTAAATCTGTGGTCCCCAAACCCCGGGACCACAGACTGGTACCGGTCTGTGGCCTATCAGGGAACCGGGCTGCACCATGGGAGGTGAACAGTGGGTGAGCAAACAAAGCTCCATCTGTATTTACAGCCGCTCCCCATCGCTCACATCACCGCCTGAGCTCTGCCTCGTGTCAGGTCAGCCCTGGCTTTAGATTCTCACAGGAGCGCGACCCTACTGTGAACTGCGCGTGCAAGGGATCTGGGTTGCAGCTCCTTATGAGAATCTAACGCCTGAGGATCTGAGGTGGAGCTGAGGCGGTGATGCTAGCGCTGGCGAGCGGCTGCAAACACATTGTCATTAGCAGAGAGGTTTGACTGCACAAAAAATGTAATGCGCTCGAATCATCCTGAAACCATCCCTCCGGCTCCTGTCCATGGAAAACTTGTCTTCCATGAAACCAGTCCCTGGTGCCAAAAAGGTTGGGGACCACTGCTTTAAATGCTAGATTCTCTGCCGCTGCCAAGAGGCCTTGCCCTTCTGCTCTTACTGTGAAAGTCTCAAAACCGCATCTCCCACCTGGCCCCTCAACTACTCCCGCCTTTGTTCCAGCCCTGGCATTTCCTGCCTGAGTCACTTTAGATGCCCCTCAGCTCACTGTCTTGCTCAGTCTCCTTCTCTGAGTCAGTTTCCACTGTGCTACTAGGTTTGATCACTCATCTGTTTATTGAGAATTGTACTAGATGCCAACATATGCCAGGCACTGTTCTCCACAAGGAGGGAGAGATTCAGAAAAGATAGCAAGTTCCTTCCCCCCGCTCTGAGAGCTTGCGTCTCAGCGAGGAAGACGGAGATAAACAACTGCATAATGTTAGGTGGCGCCACGTTCTGTTAAACATGAAACAAGGCAGTGACATGTTCCCGCGGGGCCGAGGACAGCATTGACAGGTGATGGAAACAGCAAGGTCACAAAAGGCCCCTGAGCAGGGGGACTGTGGACTTGAATGGTGAGAAGGAAGCTTCTGGGCAAAAGTACAAGGGAGGCTACTCCAGGAGAGAACAAGAAGAGGGTGGGAACTGCTTGGCCTTTTCTTTTTTTGTTCAATCGATATATAATAATTGTACATGTTTATGGGAAATAGAGCGATACTTTGATACACATGTACAATGTATAATAATCAAATGAAGGTAACTGGGACGTCCATCACCCCAAACATTTATCATTTCTTTGTACTAGGAATATCTTAAATCTCTTCCAACTATTTTGAAATATATCATTAATATTGTTTACTACAGTCACCCTACTGTGCTATCAAACAACAGAACTTACTCCCTCTGACTGGATGTACTTCTCCCCACTGTTCTGCCCTCCACCGCCATTAGATCAAACATTTCGGCTCCCGCAGATGAGTGAGAACATACAAAATTTTCTGGGTCTAGCTTATTTCACTTAACATAATGGCCCCCAGTTCCATCCATGTTGCTGCATATGACAGGCTTTCATTCTTTTTATGGCGAAACAGTATTCTACTGCGTATAGGTACCACATTTTCCTCATCTAGTCATCCGCTGGTGCACACTCAGGTTGATTCCACATCTTGGCTGTTGTGAATAGTGCCACAGTGAATGAGGGGGTGCGGATATTTCTTCGACACACTGATTTCAATTCCTTTGGATACATGCTCAGCAATGGGTTTACTGGGTGATAGGATATTTCTGCTTTTTTGGTTTTTTGAGAAACCTCCACACGTGTTTCCACAATGGCTGTACTAATTTACACTCCCGTCAACAGTGTGCAGGGTTCCTTCTCCACATCCCCACCAGCACTTGCTATTGTTTTTCATTTCGATAATGGCCATTCTAAGTTGGCCTTTTATATACCGCAGGAGGAACAGGTGCCAAGGCCCTACGGCGTTTTGGGGGCTGGAAAGGAGCTGAGTTTTAATCAGTCACTCCCTGTTTATAATGGCAAGCAGGATCAAGCCCAGATGTCACGTGCTTCGTGGCATCCCACTCCTCCACATGGCCCTGGCTCTCCTGCCAGCGTCACACACCTCAGCCTCAACACACACAGTGCCCCCTCTCGCTAAGCTGTCCTGTCCTCATGTTCAGCAAGCTCTGACCATTGCTCAGTACGTGGTATCAATATCACACCTCCCAGAAAACAAACGGCCCCCCTCCCTGCTCCTGGGCACCTCAACACTCGCAGGCATCAAGGTAACACAGCACTCGAGGAAAAGCACTCTTTCCTCCTGATGCCGGGGCCTCCTCAGCATCAGAAGAAGCTGTATCGCCCGTGTTGCCCAGCGCCAAACACGGTACCGGCCGGGGCACATGGCAGGCCCCAGCAAGTGCTCGCAAACGGGAAATTCAATGAGTGCGTTTCTGAGTGGTGAGACCGGGGCAGAAAGAGCCTGCCTGCGTAACGTGATTTATTTATGTTACTCTCCAACACGTGTTTCACAGGGATAAAGGGTAAAGTGTATTCCTAGGAAGATGTGAAGACTGGGTAATATCCCCAGCAAAATAATCAAAGAAGCCAGTTCATCTGCACAGGGAACACTGTGAACGGGTCAGGCGATCAGTCTGCCTCCTATACAGATTCTCAGATGGGGTCTACTTCCATTTTTACTGAAAACTGCCAAACACCTAACACTCAACTGCACAGGGCTTGGAAACAATGTAACGATTGGGAAAGCATGGGGAGGAAAAGAAAAAGATTACAAGGTGGATTCTGTAGGTAGAATAATTAATTATCCTTGCTATGCATGAGCATTCCTACTTCAACTTGTCACTAATGTAAACCGGACTGCTGTCCTCAATGTTCTCCAGATTATTATTATTATTGTTATTTTTTTGTTCCTAAAACAAGTTGGAAGCAAAGACTACAAAGAATTTCTAAGATATAGGCCATTTAAATATATATAGTTTGTTATTAACAAAACTACTTATTAATGTGGCATCATCTCAAGAGGCAAGCAGAACTTCACGCTCAATGAGCACCGTTTCCTCCGCAAACTTGCTATTAATCCTGGGGTCTCTCTTGGGACATATAAGTTACAGTATTCACTTCTGCACACAGAACTTCCAGAGAGTTTCTACGTGTTGCTGCCCAGAGCAGCAGAGTTTGACAAAGGGCCGAAATCCCTCCCTAGCTTAGGCCTTGCATAGGGACTGCTTTCCTTTGCACCTGTAGGTGTCATGTGACATAAAACTATTCAGGCATTGCTTTGCAGCGCACATGGAGCAGGGCTTGGAGCCCTTGCATAAAAACGCCTCTGCCCAGGGCTTAGGCAAACACCACAGGCATTAAGGCACGCTCGGGCTTGCCCCGAACAAGTTCCTCATTGGCTTCAGCTGCCCTTCTCCAGCTCTGTTTTGAACATAATAATAGAGCACGCAGTCTCGATGCCAAGAGCTTCAGACACTCCTAGATAAGCACCCCCAGCATTACATTCCTCACATATGCAGCAACCACAATCAAAATACAAAAACTCCTATAAGTGAAAAATCGGTTTATTACTGTTACAGCTCTTCCATGAGATGCGGGAGATGCAGGCATCTCAACCTTCTCCTGGAAATGATGAAGCTCCTTTGGCACAGGTCTAGGGTGTGAAATGCATTCCCTCTGCACAGTAATTGCCCCCAGAGAGGTGTGGGTTCCCACCCATCCAGGGACTAGACTTCCACTGAGGATGACAGCTTCTTTGGAGCGCCTATGCTTCATCACAAGTTTATTAATTTTAGGAACTCGATTCTAGCAATATTCTTAAGAGAATGGCAAAAGCAGATGTGTCATGTGAAACTATCACTCAGAATAGATGAAGAAAATAAAACACAAGCCACAGAAATAACGAAGACTTAATCAAGCCTATTATTCTATCAACTAGTACAACTATGTGATGAAAAGTAAAGGCTTTTATGAGCTACCATTGCTATTGTTTATAAAGTTTCCATTAAGAAATCAGACTCTTAATTTTGTCTAGTCTCTCTCCAATAATCTTCAGTCCTCTCTTACAAAACGTTCTTTGTTAAGAAATTTTTTTAGTCACTGCAAGCTTTTACTGTCACCCAATGCCATGGATTAAAATTACTAAATTGGTTCCTTACCATTTTGTTCCTTGGCAAATATAGAAGGCTAAAGAGAAAAACAGAAAGAAAAACACAAAGAATAATGTGCTTCTTCTGTTATATCTATCAAAACAATAGATTTTGAAAAAAAATTTCTATGGTTGAATGAGTACTTTGAAAGAAATTAGTACTTTTTCAATATTATTTGGAAGCAATTTCTCTTCCATATCAGAAATGTGTTATTTGCTGTTCTCAGCACTTAATGTTTCAGAGTTTGCTAGAAAAATGAAACAAACTTGAATTTGATAGAATTAAGCGTGGTTCTCTTCACATAGCATAAGATTTCCTATTTTATGTTCACTGTCTAAAACTAATCAAGGGCCTCGGATTGGGCTGAAAGATTTCCGTCTGACTTAAATGCACACGCACACATCACTGTGTGGCTTCTGTAGCTGCAGACAGACGAGACGCAAAGGGAGTCCTTGGTAAACGTGCGTGTCTTCTACGTTATTCCCTCTCATCCTCCCAGTACTGCCAACTGACACTTTTAAAATGTGGCCAACACTCTAACTATTGTGAAAGATGCGAACCCTAGACTTTGGGTCTGCGTGAGAGATGTCCACCCTCCCACCTATAGGGAGCTTGCTGGAACGGAGTCTAACACCAGCGTGCATTTGCCATGAGGCTGGAGCCAGGGTTGGCCTGTCAAAGCCGCCAGGAGAGGCGACCCCTTATGCAACAGCAAAACCTGCCAGGCCGACTCCTCTTGGCTCTACTCACCAAAGGCCGGTCAGTGTGAGCAGTCCCGTCGCCCTGTCCTGCTGCCCTTTCCTCTCCGCTATACAGCTCTCACGTAGTCCACATTCAGAGACATAAAGTACTTTGAATTGGGTATTTAACACCAGGAACATTTTCTAAAACAAAAATCTCACACTTAAGAAGAAAACTTCAAATAATCAAAGAAATCACAGTTAGCCAGAACCCCACACTAATACTGTTTCTGTAAGATGGTGAATCCAGAGAGGCTTATACGAGGCATTTGCTGAGAAAGGACCCATGCGTCATCTGCATTGACACGGGGCCCTCGTATTCAGAAGTTCTTCCGCAGGGACCCCGAGAACATACTCCACAAGGCTTAAGTCAAGTTTTAATCAATTTTCCAATCTGAGGACACACACATCGCCCAGAAGGCAATGGGCCAGTTCATAAAGTGCCCTATCCCCTAAAGAACAATTTCCATAACCTAGTATACAGCAGTGGCATCTAGAACCATTAAAGATGGACAGATGATACTTCAAGGCAGTTCTCTTGCTACAGAAGCAGCATGTGAAGCTCATTTTCATTAGAGATGAGGAAGAAAAGAATGCCAATAAAGGACAAACACGATCACCTTGGTTTGTGTCTTTCGTCTAATACATGAAAAAAAGAATTAGACTAACGAGAAGACTTAACTGCAGATGTTCTTACAAATGATATAGCCACTGTCTTCCATCCTTGAACACCAGTTTGTCTTGACTTCAAGCCTTGGCAATAGGCGTCCCTTTGCTTGGAAGTTCTTCCCCCAGATGGTCACATGGTGAGTTCCTTCTAAGCATTTAGTTCTTGGCACAAAGAGGAGTTCCTCAACCTCAGAATCTAAACTAGGCACCCTGTTACACATCACTCTTAATCATGTCCCCAATTTATTTTTCCTCATTATACTTACTTATATCTGAAAATATTCTCTGTATTTGTTTACTTGTTTATTTTCTATATTCCAACACCAGCACCACTGGAGCATTTAACTATCTCCTGGAGTACATAGCAGGCACTTAAATTATTTGGCTGAATGAATGAATGCATGTACTAATGACAAATATTCACTGCAATTGCCATCAACACAATTCAGATTTTTTTTTCAGTTTGTGTCAATTTTGGTAAGTTGTATTTTTCAAAGACTTTGTCCATTCCATTTAAGTGTTTAAAATTGTTGGTATGAAGTTCACAACATTTTCCTATTATCTTAATGTCTACAGACTCATATTAATAAGCCATCTTTTATTCTTTTTTTTTTTTTTTT
>NW_012149019.1:2165339-2187488 GCF_000956105.1 Propithecus coquereli
TAGCTGCATCCTACAAATTTGAATATGTTGTATTTTCATTCTCTTTTCTTTTCTTTTTTTTTTTTTTTTCTATTTTTGAGACTGAGTCCCGCTCTGTCACCCAGGCTGGAGTAAAGTGACCTGATCATTGCCCACTGTAACCTCATGGGCTCAAGTGATCCTTCTACCTCAACCTTCTGAGTAGCCGGGCTAATTTTTTTTCCTTTTAATTTTTTTTTTTGTAGAGATGGGGGTCTCGATATGTTGCCCAGGCTGGTCTTGAACTCCTGGTCTCAAGTGATCTTCACGCCTCAGCCTCCCAAAGTGTTGGGATTACAGGCTTTGTGGATTTGTCTGTTTCTCCCTCTAATTCTGTCAATAGTTGCTTCATATATTTTGAAGCTCTGTGATTAGGTACATACACAAATAAGATTATTTAATCTTTCTGATGTATTGATGCCTTTATCATTATGAAATGTCCATCTGTAATTCTGGTGATACTTAAGTTTATCTGCTACCCATATAGCCATTCCAGTTTTCTTATGCTTACTGTTTACATGGTATCTTTTTCTATCTATTCACTTTTAATCAATTTATGTCTTTTTATTTGAAACAGGTTCACGTAGACAGCATTTTTATCCATTCTGCCAATCTCTACCTTTTAACTGGAGTGTTTAGTCCATTAACATTTAATGTAATTATTGATATGACTGAATTTAGGTGTATCAATTTATTTTTTTTTTTTGTCTGTCTCTTCTATTTTGTGTTCCTTTGTTCCCACTTTACTTTGGATTTTCAAAATTTATCCAATGGTGTTTTAGCTGTATTTCTTGGGTTATTTGGTTTAAGGATTATAATATGTATATTTAAATTTTACAGTCAATTTAGATTAAGTATTATAAAACTTCACATAAAATGTGGATACCTTACAATCACATAAGTCCATTTACCCTGTCCCTCCATCCTTTATGCAACAGTTGTCATATGTATTACATTTAAATGTGATAAACCCCCAAAACATTTTAATTTTTATTTTAAACAATCACATATATTTGAAAGACATTAAGAGAATAACTAGTCTTTTATATTTATCTGCGTATATACCATTCCTGATGCTCTTCATTCCTTTCCAAGAATCCAGGTTTCCATCTCATATCACTCACTTTCGGCCTGAAGAATTTCCTTCAGTGTTTCTTTCGTGGAGGTCTAATGGCGACGGATTCTTTATCTTTTCTATAAAAATGTCTTTATTTTGCTTTATCCTTGAAGGACATTTTTGCTGGACATAGAATTTTGAATTTACAGTTTGTCTTTATCAGCATTTTAAACATGTTTTTCCAATATTACCTGGCTTCCACTGTTTCTGATGACGAAGTCATTCATGTTCAAAATGTTGTCACCCTGTATAAAATATGGTATTTTTCTCTAGTTGTTTGTAAGATTTTCTTCATAAGTTTGTTTTTAAGTAATTTCACTATAATGTGCCCATGCATAGCTTTCTTTTTATTCATTTTTGATCTAGATTAACTGAGCTCTTTGAATTTATAAATATATATCTTTCAAAAAATTTGAGATGTTTGGTCCTTTTTTTTTCAATTTTTTTTTCTCTTTTCCTCTGGGAAGAAGACAAATACATCAGACCTTTGGGTATTGTTCCACAAGTTTTTAGGGCTCTTTTTTATTTTTCAAAATTTTTCTCTCTCGTCTTGAAATTGGATATTTCCAATTGATCTATTTTCAACTTCACTTCCTTTTTCTTTTGTTACTTCCAGCCTATTGTTAAGCCCATCCAGTGAAATTTTTATATCAGCTATTGTGTGCCTCCATTTTAGAATTTATACTTCGTCCTTTTATATAGTTCTTATTAACATTATGAGATTTTTTTTCATTTTTTCACTCATTATAAGCATATTTCCCATTCTGTCATTAAGTGTAGTTACAAGCAGCAGTAAAATTCTGGACTAATTTCCAACGTCTGGGTCATCTAAAGATTGGTTTATGTTGGCTTTTTCCTTGAGAATAGGTCACATTTTCCTGTTCTTCCTATGTTAAATAATGTTGGCTTATGTCCTTGCCATTGTGAACTTATGCTTAGGAGATTCTGGATTCTCTCATATTTCTCCACGAGTGTTAACTCTTGTTTTAGCAGGCAATAAGCTGACTGTGCTGACACTTAAAATCCTGTTTCTTGGGCAGCAATCAAGTCTCAATTCAGTTCTTTAATTTGTAGCTAGGCTACTTGGTGCCTGTCCCTTTCATGTGTGATTCAAGGGTTAGCCAGAGACTTGGGCAGAATTTATCCACAGGATTTACGGCTACCGATTTTGGCTTCTGCCTTCCTGGTTTCTTCCCTCACCTTCCAGAGGCTCTGGCTGTCCTGAATTCTGCATCTGGTGTTTCAGGCCAGAATGACTGGGGACCACAGATTACTTTCTTTAGTTTACATATAATTATTGAGTACTATATTAATTTTCTATTGCTGCATATCAAATTACCATAACTTGGTACTTTAAATACACACACATTTGTTATCTCACAGCTTCCATGGGTCAGGAGTCCAGGCCCAGCTTCAATGGGTCCTCTGCTCAGGGTCCCAAGACTGTAATCAGGGTGTTGGCCGGGCTGTGCTCCTATCTGAAGGTGTGACTGGGAACCTCAGTCACACCTCAGTGAGGTTGTTGGAAGAGTTCCTTTCCTGGCAGGTATATGATTTAGGGGCCTGGCCTCTCACTGTGTTGAGGCCATCCTCAGGTCCTAGAGGCCACCCCTATATCCCTGTCACATGGTATTCTTCAAAGGCAGGCTGCAGCACAACTGTTTGTTTTTTTGCAATCAGCAAAAGGAGTCTTTCTCTAGTCTGCTAAGATAGACTCATAGTCTTTTATAACCAAGGGAGTGACATCACCTCACACTGGCCATATTCTACAGGTCAGAAGTCACAAGTCCCAATTCACTTAAGGAGAGGGGCTCATAGGAGGATGTGAATCACTGGGGGTCACATTAGGGCATGGTGGCCACAAAGACCACAGTCCTCTGATCTGAGGCCTTGGAGGTTCAATGGCTTCCCCAGGGCTGTACAGGTTAGTGTTGGTGGAGCTGGAACTCAAACCAAGGCAAAGCCCGTGTCTTCCTAGCATCCGCCTACATCCAACAAGCACACCACGCTCTACACTGTTGGAGCAGGCTTGATTCAGCTACAGAGAGGTGCATAACGTCTGCAAATCGACGCTGCCCAACCTTTCTGAGCCATGTGGGATGTCAGACTGATGTCTGCAGCTCAGAATAACCAAATATAAAATTAGTTTCCTGAGTCCTACAGTTGTTTGAAAACATCTTATTTCCTAATATATAATTAAAGTCACCAGAGATTACATCACATAGGAAAGTTCTACAAATGACACAGTTGAATTCAGAGAAACAAAAATATTAAACTATACCTACCAAAGTTACAGGGACATTATCTGACAAATAAAGATTCTCTCATTTGGTTATAAATTATGTTTTCCTGGTGATTTTATTATCTCTTTTAAGTTGCTATAGTACTCAGGCTACGCAATCTAGGATCTAATCACCACATATATCCTAACGGTAAATATGGTGACAATTTTTAATAGTTTATATCAAAAAGCAGTTCAATACTAAGGGAAACCTTAGTTTCAAAAATAACAGTTGTAAAGCATCATTGTAAGAACCAAGAGAACCAGGTTCTTTTCGAGAAACTGTAACTCATAGCTGGCTTATGGGGGAAGTCCATTTACCTTGGGCCCTTCTTCAGGTAAGAGAAGGAGAGAGCTAAGCATGGTCTTAATCTCCAAGGTCCTTTTTCCTCTAAAACTAGAAACTGCACAGTAAGCCTCTATCATATGAAAACTGGGAAGTAAAGAAAGTTTCTAAGGGGGAAAAAGATTTTGTTTCGCAAATATAGGTCTACTGTCTGCCAACCTCAAGTCTCTGCAGCACGCCGACGAGGCCCTCTAGGTTGACAGCAGAATGGGCACGGTCAGGTAATATTTAGATGTTCACCAAATTATTCCCATGATAAGATCAGTCACTTAAAAAGAATATTCATCTACATATATTTGCCTTTTTATGACAAGCTTAGCTTGTCATTTCACTTAGCAAAATGTCCTCAAGGTTCATCCATGTTGATGCATGTGTTAGAATATCGTTCCTTTTTAAGGCTGAATAATATTCCATTGTACATATAGACCACATTTTCTTTATCCATTCATCCATCGATGGGCATTTGTGTTCCTTCCGTGTTTCAGCTATTGTGAATAATGAACATGGATATACAAATATCTCTTTGACTCCCTTCTTTCTATTCTTTTCAGTATATACCCAGAAGTAAAATTGCTGGATCATATGTTAATTCTGTTTTTTCAATTTTTTGAAAATTGTTTTCCATAATAGCTGTGCCATTTTATATTCCCACCAACAGTGCACAAAGGTTCCTATATCTCCATATCCTTGCCAGCTCTTTTTTTCTTTTCTTTTCTTCTCCTTTTCTTGATAGTAGCCACCCTAATAGCTATGAAATGATAGTGCACTGTGGTTTTGATTTACATTTCCCTTATGCTTAGTGATATTGAACATATGTTCATGTGCTCATTGACCCTTTATTTTCTTTGGAAAAATGTCTACTCAAATCCTCTGCCCATTTTTTAATCAGGTGGTTTATTTTTTGTTGCTGAGTTGTAGGAGTTCTCCATATATTCTGGATATTAATCCCTTATCAGATATATGATTTTCAAATATCTTCTTCCATTCTGTAGGTTGCCTCTTCAATCTGTTGATTGCATCAGATGCACAGAAGTAAAAGCATCAGAGAAACTAGAAATATATGAACTTGGTTGAGGAATAAATCAACCAATCAGTCATGTTTCTCTAAACATGAAAGTCAATTAACCACTCCAACCCAGAGCACTCAAGGCTGAGTTCAGATGGACATTCAACACAAGACAGTCCTTTGTAAGCTCTGCACTTGGCTGAATGTGTCTTAAGGAAAGGAATTAGGATCTTTAACACTGTAAGTTTAAGATAATTATTTGTATTCTAAAATCTACTTTTCTGATTGTTGATTATCAAGGTAGCTGGACAAAATCATGAAAATACTTAGATATAAAGAAGCAAAATGCAAAGGTAAATTTCACCAATTTCCCTTTGTAACGAGAAACATACTAACTGTTGACGTGATTGGCAGGCAAAACCAAAGTGACAAAAATTACAAAGTACGGGGATGAGAACAACATATTTAAAGGGCGAATATTTAAACTCTGTGACACAAAGTCAGCTTCCCATTTCCTCTGTGTCATTAAAATGTCAACATGCAGGGAAGAGGCAAGCTCACCTTTATTTTGCTTTTATCAAAGCCTCTGGAAAATGTCACACTCTAATGACAGCTAAAAATACGTAAGAATCTAATCTCCTCCAAACAACACTGGCTTCTTTAGCCACAAGTGTCAGAGAGGAAACATCCATAAACAAAGGTAGATGTTAAGGAACTGAAATAGCTCCCGTTTCCCTGCTCTGCCCACTGTCCTCGTGAGCTGCCCTGCTGTTTCCAGGGAAGTTCCTGTGCAGCGCGGCTGTCTTCACAGGCTCTGCCGTGGGAGAGGCCACAGGTTCCCATGGCTATTTGTGCTGGAAAGGAACCCAACTTCCTCTGTGCCTCCTAACACACTGCTGTCCTCTCCCTCACCACCTCCAGGCCAGGAGGAAACGTCCCGAACACCAGAGACGATCCCCTCAGCACCTCCACCTCCCCGGCGTTTGTAAAGACTTCTCTGTACTGTCATAAATGCTGAGTTCTCAAACACGTTGTAGAATATAAACAAAACCTATCGTTGGCTGTTTATTCTAAGAGGAATTAGCACAAATCCAGCTCCTTAGCTTTGTGCTAGTTTTGTTTACTTACTAAAATCTGGAACATTTAAAGTTTAAATGACACAATTATTTTTATAAAATGTAGATTCAAAGACAATTTTTGTTAGGTACAAAAGAACCCTATTTGTTTGAGTCTTCATTCCTTCCGAGACTTTGAAAGTCTCATAACATACTGTATGAGCAGATGAACAGATTTTTGGAAATTAAGTAGAATCAAAAAATAAAGGAAGATTTCAAAAAATAGGCAGATATCCACATGAGCTGCATTGATAGATACATTTACAATGTACTCAGCTATGCCTATAGTAATGTCATGGTATTTCATGCCTTTTAATATGAATTTAATATGGCTCTAGACTTCTCAAGTTTATATACCTTTGGAACTGGCAAGCCAAATGAAGTCAACTCCATCTCCGCAGTAGTTGCATCAATCAAAGAGTGTCATACACAACAAGAGCCTAGGATCCCTTGTCACTATCTCGCCAGTTTTGCTTAATTCTTTTGACAAAAGACTATGTATGGAGGTGAACCAATTCCATCCTGAGTCTGCCAGAGGTTTCAACCACAGTGTTACTTCCAGGAAAAGTAGAACAGACTGTTGAGAAAGGGCTCCATGAACAGGCTTCGCTGAGAAACCACTCCAGTGAAAAACCCAAGGATGCTGTGAATGACAGAGCACGAACGAATGCTGCCTTCGAGATCTGTAGAACTGTTTTTCATCTCTGAGTTTTGATTCTCAAGCAGCAAATGCACTGATGAGTCAACGTCAGTGATGAGTACATAAGTGAGCTCTTCCGTTTCAGAGTCTCGATATCAAACAAGATCACGTAGAAGTTACTCACTGCCGCTTCCTCTGCGTCACCCCTGCTGGATTCAACCCCACATGTCTCCCCCTGTGCCGACGGATGGCCACACATCTCCCTCTGATGGGAGGAGCATCAACGCACAGTAACTCCACGCAGCAAAGACATCAGACAGGCCCGCATTCTGTTGCTTACTAGTAGTATTAGTAGCCTGTGACCTCACTTCCCCTGTGTAAACCTCAGTGTTCTTGTTGGTAAAATGAAAATAATAACAGCACCCGCTTTATAAGGATGTTGTAAAGATCAAGTTACATGAGATGATGTACATAAAGGTCCTAGCACAGTATCTGGAACACAACATGACCTGAACTGCCGCTGGGTCACTCCACTTGTCGTTGTGCTGGCCAAGGATGGGATGAAGGCTCCTTCCTGCCCAGCAGCCTGGAAATGTCTTCTGCATTCTACATGGATTCATCTGGCACAACAGCCTTTTGCTGACTTAGCTTCTCCAACTGATCTAGCAGTTAGAATACGACCAGCCAAGATGAATAACCCTTCTCTGCTAGGACCTTTCCACGAGTTGCATGCCATCTACTGGAGGTGACACCTTCACCCAGTATCTTTCTGGCCCCCGACTGGATCAAAGACGGCCTTTCCAATACTGATGGCTTCCCTGGCATGGGCTTAGGGTGGAATCATAAAAACTAATGTTGCAAGGGAGAATTCCCCATGCAGTTGGCTGCTGCCACTGCACTGAGTCCACATGCCATGGTCCACCCAGGAGAGGGCCATTCTCTGTATTTTGGCGGGATAAATTCCTCCAACTAAAGGTTGAGCGCTTTTAAAGGATCAAGTCTTATACATTCTTGAATTCCTTATGACCAAGAAAACTGCTTTGTATATAGACAGAAACCCAGTTTCTCTTGGTTATGGTCTGAATTTGTGTCCTCCCTGGCAAAATGCTCATGTTGAAGCCCTAACCCCTAATGTGACTATATTTGGAGATAGGGCCTTTATAGAAGTAATTAAGTTAAAATGAGGTCATTAAGGCATGCTCTAATCCAACATGACCATCCGTATAAGAAGAGGAAGAGACACCAGGGATACACATGCACCAAAAAGGCCTAAGTGAGGACACGGGGAGAAGACAGCGTCTGCAAGCCAAGGAGAGGCCTCAGGAGAAACCAGCCCCGCAGACACCTTGGCCTTGGACTTCCAGCCTCCAGAACTGTGAGAAATAAATTTTAATTGTTTAAACGGCCCCGTCTGTGCTACTTTGTCAATGGCAAACTTATACAGCCTTTAACTTAGATGACAAAGCAGTTAATTATGCTTGGTAAAAAGTCAGACCATGACAGATTCTACAGAGGTTTTCCTTGGGACCGTCTGAGCCTTGCTCTTTAGTTTCGTTAACAGTCGTGGCCTTGGGCATGTCGCTTAGCCTCTCTGTGCCCTCTGGCCAATAAAATGGAGACGACAGTCCTTATCTTGGGGGGGATTTGGGAAGAATTAAACAAGACCATGTGAGTAAACATTACGCAGAACTGCCACATGCTCTTTTCCCACATACTCATAGCTCTCTCATCCCAACTCTGCCTGACTGAAAAGTCTTTCCTATATTCAGTTAAAACGAATGTTTTCATAATGTCCACACTCTGTTCAAGTTCTGTCCTCTGGGACAATGTGATGTTGCCTCAATGTCTCAGAATTTAAACATCTGAACGTAACTATCATGTCCCAGTGAATCTTTTTTCAGCTAAAATATTCCAATTGCTGCTATTTTAAAAAAATAAGTGATGGTAAATTCCAGACTCTTCAACTCCAAGAATGTTCTCCTCTGGGTACTGTTTAGTTTTTTTCTTTTAAAATATACTGTTCAGGCAGCTACTCACTCAAGGCACAAACTTAACTGCCCCCCACCAGTCCTAAGCATCACACTTCTGTTGGGACAGGCTGAGGCCACTGTACCCCTTCACAGCAGTAACTGGCTGCTGGCACCACGGCAGTGCCTGGGCCTCTTTCTTTAGTGTGGCCATTGAGCTGGGCATCCCTAATCTTGCATTTGAAATCCAAGGGGCCCCAGGGTCAGCCTGGGACTGACGTACATTGAGGAGCCGGGGATGCAGTTACTCTTGTCCAGGACTTACAGCACACTGAACAGAGGAGTGACTGATCTAGAAGCCATAGAGAGCCTGAATAACCCACCCCCACCAAATTTCCTCTCACTGAGGATCTGCCCAGCATACTAACTGCTCTGGCTCCCGACTCTGCCCTGTCTGTTTGGCCTCCAGTCCCCTGTGCCTGAGGTCGGTGCGCCATGCCAGTCACTCACTAACACAAGCTGCTGCCTCCCCGGAAGTGGCAGCAGACACCTCCGTCCAGAAAGACGAAGATTCACTCATCATGACTGAAGATGAGGTTCTCAGCGTCCCGTGCATCTCCTGAGCTGTCCGCATCGAGACCATATTCATCTGGCCATCACTTGCTATCGTGTCGCACTGTGTGCCAGGCAGGTGCTTGCGGCTGGGACGTCATGGGGAACAAGTCACAGTCCTGGTCAGAGAGTCAGCCAAGCTGATGGCAGTTACAGGCTGTGTGCTCGAGCCTGTGCACGGGGATGGGCCGTGAACCCGTCTGAGCTCTGTCTCGAGAAGCCCTGCTACGTACTGGTGTATCACTGCCCTCTGCTAAGGAGTCCTCTGAGACAAGCTAACAACACGAGCAGTCGCGACAAAGACACCAAAATGGAAAATCACAAATGCTGTAAAATACATCCAGAGTCAGGAATTCTTGCATTAGCTCACCATGGCAACAGGGAGGGACAGAGGCCATGGAGCGGACGTGGGTTCCAGCCCAAGCTCGCTGGGCTGCTGTCCACAACTGAAAAGCAGAGGGTGACCTGTGTCTTAGGAAATAATTCTGTTTTCATCTTGAGGGGACCCAAAGTAACAGGGAAGGAATCAAGAATGGCGTGTCCTCTGCCAAAGGGGAAGCTGGGCTGGGGAGAGCGTGTCTTCTTTCGGCGGGAGGTCGCCTGCTGCACCTTGCTTTGGACAAAAGAGTAGGAGGGGGAGGGGCGACACTGCGGGGAGAGGTGCTTGGGGACCTTGTGTCCCCAAAGAAAGAGACATTCACAGCAGGCCCCAAAGGCACAGAAACAAACATACAAAAGAAGCCAAAGGTCTGTGGGGCAAGAAGCTTGAAGGGAAACCGCTGGTCCTGTCTAAAGGTGGGTTTGTGAAGGCTGGGGAGGTTTTTACTTCATTGTAACCTGTGAGAGCAAAGGGGTGATCTCACCACTTGGTGCTGCCGGGGACAGAACCATGTGCCGTTGAGTTGCCTCCTCCGGCAAAAGACGAAATGCCAGCACCGCGAGTGAGTCCTGACCCTCCCGGGCATGGCGCTGTAAATGGGGAGCAAACAGGGCACCAGCGCCCAGGGCCCTGCTGCGGGGTCTCTGACAGGCAGCTCGGCCAGGTCTGAGACTCAGTTTCCTCAAGTCAACTGATGAAGGGACATCATAGAAAGCAAACTTGCCAGGATGCCAGGAGGGTTAAATCAAACACTGCATCGAGCATTTCACAAATGGCAGCATAAGTGGGATACACACATATATAGGTGTGTGTCCAAGGTTATTTTGAAAAAAAATGGTTAAGAGACATTGGAAGACCAAACTGATTGCAGGTAATGTAAAGGAAATCCAGATAGCTGAAGAAAAACACCTTAGTTGCAGAAAAGCACCAAACGTAGAGAGAAGGAGAGAGAAACTGGGAGAGAGAAGAGGAAGCAGAGAGAGAGACAGGGAGAGGAGGAGGATGGTAGGGAGAGAAGAAATAGAGCTTCGCCCTTCACTCGTGCTTCCGTGAGGATCTTCTCATCTCATCTTCACATAGTGTGAGTCTGCTGCACCCATTTTACAGATGAGAGAGCAGAAGCTTGCTCTTCACTGTGCGACACGGTGGCAGTGTCCACCTTCGGCCCACACGGCTGCTCCTCCCTCCTTCCCTCTACTGTGGGGCCTGCGCCCCTCCCGGGGCTGGACAAGACAGCAGGCTGTGACTCGTGCCCGTTCCGCTCCTGCCTCCCTAAGGGAAAGTGAAGTAGTGACGTTCACTCGGCACCATCGGAGGCTGCCGCTCCCCGGAAGCCTGTCTTGGCCACCGCAGTCCTGTCTGCACGGCATGCAAACCGCCCACTGTCTCCATGCAGACTGGCCCTGCCTGCCCCCGTCCAGGCCCGTGAGGTCATTCTCTAGTTCTGGCACCCGCACTTTCTGTGGCTCACTTTCAGCTTTCTCCTTAGCAAGGAGTAAATATTGCAAGCACTGGCCAAAGTTACAGCCATTTATTCCTTAACTACTAAGTCGGCTCCTTCAGCAAAGTGATTTCTTAGTTATTTGCATATACATTCTGAAATTAATTGTTTTTTACTTGGAAATTGTCTCAGTCTGTTTGGGCTGCTATAGCAAAATACCACGGACAGAGTGGCTTATAAAAAATTTCTCTCACACTGCTAGAGGCTGGAAGTCTCAGATCAGGGTACCTGTGGATTCAGTGTCTGGTGAGGGCCTGTCATGGTTCACAGATGGAGCCTTATCACTGAGTCCTCACATGGTGGAAGGGGTGAGCTGGCTCTGAGGTCTCTTTTATCAGAGAACTAATCTCATTTGTGAAGGCTCTGCCTGTATGACCTAATTACCTCCCAAAGGCCCCGCTTCCAGATGCTAGCACCTTTAGGGGTAGGATTTCAACATTAATTTGGGGGTAGGGACACAAACATTCAGACCACAGCAGAGACCGCATAAATACATGCCTGAGAGCCAGGTACAGTGGCACACAGGAAAGTCACGTGAGCCCAGGAGTTGGATGCCAGCCTGAACAACACAGCAAGACCCAATCTCTTAAAAAAAATTTAAAAAATATTGCTTGATAAATAAATCATGGATATATAAAGTAAATTAATATAAATATTTACTGATTTAACACATTGACTGTCACACTAGGAAAAAAAAAATTTTTCCTTGGGGCCATGGGGTTTTATTAGAAAAATAGAATAAAAACTTTGAAAACAAAATGGTCACTTCTAATTTAATGAAAAACTCAATGAGAAACAAAATTTATTGACTTCTATTCATTTAATCCAGTTTTCAGAATTAATTTGTCAGTGTTAATTATAACAATAAGAATATCGACAAGTAAGATTTTTCACGAACCAACTGCAGGGTTTTGCCCAGGTTTTGCTTCACACACCCCAGACTTAAAACTAGCATGAGTTAAATACAACTCACAGGGCAGTTAACGTGTTCATGGGCACAGTGTTGGACACTGGAGGTATGCCAGTGAGTAGAGAGACAAAACTCCCTGGTTCCTGAGCTTAGCCTGCCGGGGCTAGAAGAAACGTGACACTGGGGAAGGGCCAGAGGGCGGAGGTGGTCTGTGAGACATTGCTGATGCAGCGACCTCCAAGCGGGGTCCGGGAGCAGTGAGGGGCATAAACTGGGCCACTGGGCGAAGGCAGGTCACAGGCTCTGCCACGCCAGGCAATGGGACACGGGGACAGGGGTCCAGGGACAGGAGACAAGAAGGAAGATCAGAGATGCAGCTGGGCCGAGAGCACGTAGGCCTCGGGTAAGAGCTTGGGTTGTACACAAGTGTGGCGTGAAGCCACAGGAGTGATGTGGCGTGACACGACCCTGTTTCTGCTTGGATGTGTAGCAAAGTCTGCTGGGGAGGGGAGCAAGAACGGAAGCAGCGACCGTCAGGAGGCCCCCACACCAAGAGTCGTCTCAGTGGGACGTGGGCGTGCGGGTGGGGGCGGTGGGAGAAGCTGGATTCTGGATACGTTTCAAAGGCAAACGGGAGTCCCGACAGGTCGAAAGTGGCGTGTGAGAGAGGCGCCAGAGTCCTCACCAGCCCCTGCTCTGGGGCGGGCCCAGGCGGTCTCCCCTCCTGAGTCTGGGGCTCAGTGGGCCACCCTTTCCTGCTGAGCCCAGCCTATCTCGGAGTCCCTCCTTGTCAACAAAGCACTCCAGGAAGCCAGCTGCCCAGCAGTGGTCACGACATACAACTGACAAAGACGAGAGATCTTTAATTAGTAGGAAAAATAATTTTCAAAAAGCTTCCAAGTACCATCCACTTCATCAGACACAAATTAGCCGCCACCAGAAGGCACACGGCAAGAAACGCAAAGCAGGCTCCGCTCCAGGAGGACACGCAGAACGGCTCTGCAAAGATGAGAAGCACGCTGACCTCAACACCCTGTTCAGAGGGATGAGGAAATGTTCGTGTTCATTTTAATAAGCAAAAACCTCAGTCCTAAAAGGAGAGAGGACGCTTGAGTCTGGAGTCCTACTGACCAAGTGGTCCACGGTCTGGCTCACAGACCCCGCAGGTCCCCCAGCACAGGGGCCGCCAAACCTGTCCCCCCCAGTGTGCTCTGCGGACCAGGGTCAAGAACACACCAGAATGACCAGATACAGCGTGTTCAGAAACTCTAAGTTTGACGATGACCAGGTGGACATTTCAGTTCTTGGTGGAACGTATCTTTGGGAATCCGGTCAGCACAGTTTTATGACTTTCTATCAAATTCTAGTTACCAGACCCAGGAAATGGAACTTCAAGTTGTGATGCTTTGCATTACATTTCTAACACAGACCACCCTAAGTCTTCACACAGTATGGAATACTGTATTTTTATGAATACTCTGCTCTGAGCTATTAGAGTAATGAATATCAATTCATGCTGCAAGTACAGGGCCTTGAGCATAGCACCTGTTCAACAACTATTTATTGAATACATAAGCACATCTTTCATGGAAAAATCTACTTGGGGTTATACTAATAACTGATCATAACACAGCCTCCATCATCTCTCATTTTGATAGCCAACATCACTAGTAATTTCAGTCCCAATGCAATAAATTTGAGAGAATACAGAAATGTACTTGTCACACTGGAATTTTATGGTGTTGAACATAATGAATGCAATAATTCAAATAATACAGAATAAAGCTTGAATAACTTTAAAATATTTTTGAATTACTTTTTAATTAGAAGAAAAATGGATTGATAGTTGGTATCAGCACAAAAGTTGGTGTATAATAACTGTATATTGACTGAATAAATGGCTGTTTATTATATGTTTGTGGATAATGATAACTAAAATTAGACAACACAGCTTTGTCTAGTAAACTCCCACAAGTTACTAATGTTTAATCTCTTGATAGACATAAAAAAGTAAAAAAAGCTGCTCTGTAACATGCAAAGTGTTGTACAATGGCAGGCATCGGCACAGATGATTTAGAGTATTGTTCCAATCTTTAAGAGGTAAACTGAGTCGCCTAAGTAAGGATGACTTGATAGTATCCTATTTTCCTTCTTAAACAGAGGATCTCAGGATTTAAAGGGATGAAGAGTTATCTTCTTCTCTGAAGGTGTGGAACAGGGAGTGAGGTGTTCATGGTTTGTGGCCACAAAGGGAAAATGCCACCAAAAGAGAGGGTGCCGGTATTGTTGAACAGAATGAGCCTGTTCCAGGGGCTCAGTGATTTTTTTATTGCACATTTGGTGTTTGCAGCAATAGTGAATTAGATTTTTAAATATAATCTGCTACTTGGTTAATGCAGGACCCTGGCCAGGGCCATAAGTGCCTCAGCCCTCCTATGCAGCAACCTCTGCATCATGCACACTGGCTACTCCCAGCCCCCACTGCACTGTGGCCAACTCTGCCTTCCCCTCCAGTGCAGAGCACACACCCAAGGACACAATGAGCAGAAGGATGACCTCATCTCTAGAAATGGCGGAGCTGGGATCTGAGCCCAGGGAAGCACTGCCAGGTCCACCCTCTGACCACTACTACATGCACCTGCCAGTGCAGTTCCTATTGTTCCCATTTTGCAGAGGAGGAAACTGAGGCCAGAGAGCGAGTGGAGGGATGCACAGCCGGGCGTCTACGCCTCAGCCCCACCCGTAATCTCAGTGCTGCTCCAAGACCAAACGAGAGGGGCTCTGACCCCAATGCCACAGCAGCAAGGACAAAGGGAGAGGTCATCTCTGCACAGGGCAAGGTGGGGAAAGGAAAATCCTACCCTGACTGACAATTCCTTTGTGCCCCCACTTGAGTATTCCCTGGGTCCCAGTCAGAAGAAGTGAGAGCAATTTACCAGTTTTAACATATAACTTTAGGCCTCAGCTAACTTTATGGGAAACTATATATAATTATTATTCCACAGCATAGATTCATTCATTTTTAGGTAACTTTTCTGCTGAAGAATCTCTCAGCAGATCTGCTACATTTGAGTCATCAAAATTCTGGGCGGGCAGCTGAGGGAGGTGGCATTCTACGGAGCGGTGGTTCTCAAAGCCAGAGCAGCAGTGGCAGCTGAAATGCAAATTCTCAGGCCCTGCCCCAGACCTACTGAATCAGAACTGGGGTGGGGCCCAGTAAAAAATGTTTTAACAAGCCCTTCGGGGTGACCCTGATGCTTGCTCAAATTTGAGAAATACTGACTTAGTCTATGGTGCCTTTACATGCGTAACGTATCATGCCTGCCTGAGTGTTCTCCATGATAAAAACTACACTCACAGTACGGTACGAAGAATGATGGAGGGCGGAAGGGAGAGTCCTGTCACCCTCCTGAAAGATGGCATGTCCCTCTACCCGTCTTCCCCACCGCTCTGCCGGCACAAGGGCAACAGTCGTTTATTTCCCAGGCTTTAATACCTCTGAGAGAATCTCTTTGAAAAATACTTTTGGGAATAACAAACAGAAATGATCAAATTATGAGTACACAATCAACTAACAAATACTAATGTAATGATTATACTGTTTTTAAAAAGTTTCAGATGAACTGGAAGATGGCTAAAATTATCCCACCTTTAAGACCTGAAGAAGTAAATATTGAATTTTCTAAATTAGTTGATATGAAAAAAATATCTTTTAAAATATGGAAACATAAGCATTCTTATTTTCTTATAAACTAGTCATATCCTTGAAAATAAACCTTTCCCTTTTATTCAGGAAATTGGTGTTAATAACAGTCGCATCTAAATCAGGTTTCCCAAACAACATCTTATCTTTATATGGAAGGAAGTTCATGAAGAAGGAACTGACGTTCTTCCCCAACAACGATGACAATACATTTTTGGGTTCCTTTCCCAGAAATTAGTAAATAACAAAATACCTTTCATTTTACAAAAAGCATGTTCATAGCAAATGCTTAAATCTAATCCATATGCCACTCATATGCTTAAAAAAGGAGATGGTTTCCATGAGCCAATTTCTCCACTCATTCTGTGCCAAATAAAACAGATTTCAGCAAAAAGCTTTTACTGCCTCTGAGGGAACTCTGTTCATTCTACAGGGTATAAAGTACTATTTATTTTTCATTCAGAATTCCCAATTCTCTACTTACTGTACATTTTCCCACTCAAGCAGGCTTTACCCACTGTGGGTAAGCACATTAAAGGCAGAAAAATACAACATCTCTGGCTGGAAGAAATTTTTTAAATGCTGGTGCAACTCACCATCTACATTCTATTGTATTAAGAAAATGCAATTCTTACTGAACAAGAAAAAACCTTACATAATATTAAGCCTGGAATTCATACTTCTCACTGCTAAAGAAATATCTATCCCAACCAAAAGCAAAAAGACATCCCCAGGGACATGTAGTTGAAAACTTACAGTCTGCATGTTATGAAAAAGTTCAGAATCTACACCCAAGCAAATTAAAGAGACACTGTAGACAATCACAGGAAATAGCTTCATGCTCCATTTGCATCATTTAATCATGCAAGTACATGACAAAATGACCTACCATTTATGCCTAAATTTCTTTTTATCAAAACACAGCTAAAATATCATGGAGAACTCAAAAAATAAATGAGTGGCATTAGAAAATACTTAAGAGACAAAAAACATTTTCTTCTAAAATGTGTTGCATTATGGACTTTTCAGACAGATTTCTATGGATATGAATGGAAAGGTCTACAGAGGTGAACATGGTGGTCTCTGAGGTCAAGGGATAAGGAATGCCCCTTAAGCAACAGAGACAGATGACCAGAGGACCACCTTGCAGACAGAGGGACAGACAGACTGACAATCAGGCTGATGAGAAAATTAAGTGACATTTCTTCAGCCACAGAGATCCACTACTATAACTTCTAATCAAGATCCAGGGGCCAAGCCTCAAATTTGGGAGGTACAGACTTAGTTTCTACAATATTTTAAGGAAAAGCCACTTCATGAATGAGCAAAAAAAGGTTTGAATCTACAGACTAGTAGGGATGTGATGCTCTCAGACATCATGCAACTGGGACAGGTCATGTGGCACCAAGGAGCAGCAAGACTCAGGGAACGAAGTCCTAGGAGAGAACGAATGGGCCCTGAACGTGCTTTACCTATGCGCTAGAGTTCATTAGTGGTGTCTCCCCAGGAAGCCGGGACGCAAGTCAGTCAGACACATCTCGGCCTGATGGAGAATAAGCATCCCTACCCTTACACCTCAGGGTGTGGGCGGAGCAGCACCCTGCGGCCTGCCTCTCCTGATTGCCTTGGGGAGCTTAGCTTCTCGCAGCCAAAAGCACGAGCCCACCCTGGCAGCCCAGTGTTGTCCCTGCCATGCCCCCTGCCCCAGGTGGGGATAGGTTTAGAAAAATAAAAGCTTCACAAAGAAGTTGCTGAAAAGAGGAGTTGCTGTCAAAAAGTGCCCTACCCCTGGAAAGGAAGGATTTGATATTTCAGCAGGTAGCTGAAGGGAAGAGGCCCAAATAAAAAACACCAGGGAAGCAACTCAGCTGCTAAGGACAAAAGTCTCTTCCCATTGAACACCTATGACTTGATCACTTTCAAAGGCATTAAGTTGCTCTGAAGAGAAACATAAAAAAGGAGGATTCTGAAATGCAGGGCCTCATGAAATAAATGTTTTAACCTATTGAAAGCAAGTTAATATGCAAAAATATTGTCAGCTATCCTGTGAAACTGAATTATTTCGAGCATCTGCATATGTTATGTGTCACTCCTATCCTACCAAGTTCCAGATCTCTTAAGGCACCTTTACCCCCGAACGTTTCTCATTAAGTAATCAAAATGATGCCCAAAATTTCCGTGCTAAAATAAAGCACGAGTTAATCAACAAGCATTGGTCTTTAAATACTAAAAGCCCAAAAATAGTTTCCTTCCTCAATAACTGAAGCAGAGTGGCATCTCACCTTTACTTCTAAATAAATCTTAAATAGTCACCCTAAACACACTGGTTGCTAAAGCACAAGCATGACAGATTCTAGCGTTCCCAGAGTTTCTGAAGAGTCAACTGGGCCATTTAAAAGATGCTCTGGTCAGGACAGGTGCCTGCTGTCCTACCTTTTCTGGTGCCTTGTCTTGCACAGGTGGCCCTGGACTCGGAGGAGGAGGGGCTCGGCGTTTCTTCATCTCCGACTTCACAGACACCCCCGAGATGCTGCCCAGCGACAGGGACGGACCCAGCGTAATGGAGCGGGAGTGCAGGGCCGGGGAGTTGGGTGTCGTTAAACAGCCCTGCTGGGGAAGAGACAGACATGAAATCCCATCGGTATGACACGAATGCTCAAACGTGTAGACAAAGCGCTGACCCCTCCATCCAAACTTTTAATGGCATCTGTTTCTGCTGACAGGGCTGAATGACCTGAGCAGAACCTCTATTTTCCCTTTGCCGGGAGAGCCGTGCAAGACCTCACCTGACACATTCATGCCGTAAGGCTTATTTTCTTAATCTTGAAGGAAAGGATGGACGTTTTAAACCTCGAAGAAGAACACTTAGCAGTTAGAATCATTCAATATTCCTTACCAACCTGCGGGTATGAATTAGCCTCCGTAAAACTTTAACCTGTCATCAGAGCGAGCTCTTAGACACTGAAGAGAAGAAGGAACAGACCGAGAGGTGTGTTTTGACGGGCAGGAGACCAACGGTCTGTTCCATCTTGAGGAGTGCAGCACCTGTTGCCAGGAAGGGCTTTAAGTTTCTTTTAATCTTCAGAAGTTACGAACAAATGACTGTGTAGTATAAGCAATACATGCGAAGACTCTGTGATCACTCATGTAGCATTTAGCGACAGATACCTAATTAGCTGAAAGAAATGCAACCCAACATATTAATTGCTCCCAAGGAGCAATTTCTATACCAGGGGGACAGACAAAAGGACACACAAATTTTTTCAATCTTTTTCCCCCTAGGGTCTGCTTAATAGAATCACATGTGTGTTAGTGTAGAAAGAGCGTTTAGGGACCCAGCACTCTAATTTCAGACTGAAAATCAGATGGCACCAGGCTCAGTCCTGGGCTCCTTCTCTCCTTGCCCTGGCAGGTCATCTAACACAGCACGCGTAAGCCCGGACATGTCCACGCCACGCTGAGGGCCAGTGCGGTAAAGAGTTCAGCCCGCAGACCCTAAAGACACTGCCTGGTTTGATTCCTGCCTTTGTCTCTTATGAGCTGCATGACCTTGGGCAAGTTTTTAATTTTTCTCTGCCTCAGTTTATCTCCTATAAAACCAGCATAAATAACGCCCTGCATCACAACATCACTGTGTGAATTAAACGGGTGGCTACCTGTAAAAGAGCTTTAAAGAGTCCTTGGCACAAAGTAAGCACCCGGTTTGTGCGAGCTATGATGGTCACTGTGTATTTGCTTACTGGTATCTTTGTCCACCATCACAATGTGAGAGCTCCACGGGACAGAGATTATCGCCCATTTTTACCCACAGCTGTAATCCCAGCTCCGGACCTGTGCGTGGAGGGCCCCAAGTCAACACGTGTGGGAATGAAAGGACGGGGGAGTGAGCCTGGGGCCATTCTGCTTTCATGTTTTATACATAATAGGCTTATGGGTAAGATTTCATTTGAGCAACTGGTTCTCCATATTTAAAATAAATATATTTTTAAAAACCTATCATATTAAGCAACAATCCAGTATTATTCTTGCTCAGACACAAATTCTATTATGTTCTGCCAGTGAATACCGACATTTGGTTTCCTGAGAAAATTTCCAAGACACAGATTTTCTTGGGCTTAATTATTAAAGCCAAAGGACAAAACACTCCACGAAGGCTGCTTTTTATGCCAGTTTCTGCTTCCTTGTGAGATGCTAACCCTCAAAGACATCAAATACAGAGTTCCCATAAGAAACAGGTGGGGGATCGTATAGAAAATAGCTTGACACCCAGGAAACTTGTCAACGCCTATTTAGGCCCACGGAAAAATGTAAATCACTCCTCTAGTCCTTGAGTCCTGCAGCCCCTACACTCAGTGCTGCGCAAATCAGCCAATGCAAAATAAACCATTACGTGTTTTCCTCTGCCTTCCATCTACCTCCATGGCAACCGTGAGGGCTCACAGAGACGGAACTCAGATTTACTTAACGATGCAGGGTCTAGATGACTAAGTACTTGAAGCAAACCAGAAAAGAGGCTTTGTTAATCCAAGGACCAGAGCTGAGAAGGCGTTTCCTGGATGGCTGCTTTGCTCAAATACCCCCAGATTTGGGGGGAATGCAAACCCCATCTTTCCTCATCAGCAGGGCCAGAAGCATAGACACTGGGGTCTTCTGAGTTGCCCGAATTCCTTATCCGTAATATCTGCTGACAGTGATTGTACACACACACGCACATACACACATGTGCACGCACACATCACAGAGGCTGATTAAAGGTGTGGCGTTCAGTGGAGAACTATACAGCTATACCCACGCCACACTGTTATCTCTGAAGCAAACACGACGTTCATGACATTCCACAACCCTTCACCCAGTTGCTTCTTGTCACTCCACCCTGTCTAGACATGGAACCTCCAGTTCCTCTTCCCTCAGTCCTCACCACAACTATGTGTGCCTGGCTGATCGCTCGACACCGCTGGGAGTTCACCTCTGTCCTTTTAATGCCCTGAGCTTCCACGAAGCTGTGCAGAATACTCCCTTAAAAGTACTGTCAGACCCCCCATTTAATATTGATTTTAGGTTTTAATTCTGTAATTTTTTTACCCTCACAAGCTTCCTGACATCTTGGATTACCTACTCCTTAAGGTAAGGGATGGGTACAGATCTTATAGGAGGGACATCCTCATCTTTAAAATGGGGAAAATTCCATTTACTTCAAAGTTGTTACAAGCATTAAACGAGGAAACTTATAGAGAGATACAGCGAGATAAAGCACCTAGCATATTTCTGTCACATTAGCAGTGTTCAACACGTGCTTTTCGTCTCTGACAAGGATTTTTGGTAAGAATGACTTCACCAAGGCCACAATGAGATGACCTTAGACAGCAGAAAGCCAGAAACCCAAAGTGTACCCCGTCACATGTGCCTGCTAGTTCTGGCATCCATCGTCTCCAGACAGTGGGCTTCTCACAATCCCAGCGTCCGTGTCTCTGGAACTTGACTGAGTTTTGACACGTGGGTATTGTTCACCCATAATCTGTTAAACAAAGTCAGCAAACATCCCTTCCCACCTCACCCCACACTCCAGAGGAGACGGACTGCAGGTTCAATATACTCGGCCCACCAAACCCTCTCCGTGATTCTGCTACTCCACAGTGTTGCTCAACTTTCAACCCACGGGCAGCCAAAAAAGTTTTGCTTCCCAGAGGATATCTGTGGTTTAACTCTTATATTCCTTCTTCCCCTACTTTTGGAATTTGTGCACAGAATTTAGAAAACAATCCACAGAACAATGTGGGAGGGAAACAACACTGGTAAGTACTGGGTCCTTTAAAATACTCACTCACATCAATATTAAAATGGGAAACCAAAAGCTTAGTCCGTATGGTCTGGAGTCAAAAAAGCTTGGCCCCTGTCCTATTGTTCCAGTTTTCTTGACTATCTCGTGCCACAAAGTGGCACAGTTCACGTGGAACAGGTCACTGCTTGCCTGCGAGAGGGGTTTGGTCTTCTGTTCCTTGACCAAACATGTCAATCTTTTTTTTTTTCAAATATCAAGTCCTTTTCTTATAGGGAAGTGAGTCATACTGTTCTCCAAAGGTTGGCACCAAAAGCCACAGATTTTGGCTATTACAATCTCACCAGATTTGCTCAGGAGTTATGAGGATACCCATATAAATCACTAAGAAAAAACAAAGGATAACAGAGAAAAGGGAACAAAGCATCAGAACCTTCGTCTGAGCTTCACGGGATGTCAGTCAGTGGAGTGCAAACTTCCACCAGGGAAGCTGCTGTCAGCTGCATGGAAAGTCCAATGAGATGCCACCCGCCAGAGACAATACAAAACTCTGTATCCAGGCCACCACACCCTTCAGAGTCAATTATTTCATTTATTATATCCAATATAAAACATCATTGATTTGGGCCAGGCATGGTGGCGCATGCCTGCAGTCCCAGCTACTCAGAAGGCTGGGGAAGGAGGATCACTTGAGCCCAGGAGTTTGAGGCTACAGTGAGGTGTGATGATACAACTGCACTCCAGCCTGGGTAACAGAGAGAGACTCTGTCTCTAAAAA
>NW_012149019.1:2187538-2211518 GCF_000956105.1 Propithecus coquereli
AGCTACTCAGAAGGCTGGGGAAGGAGGATCACTTGAGCCCAGGAGTTTGAGGCTACAGTGAGGTGTGATGATACAACTGCACTCCAGCCTGGGTAACAGAGAGAGACTCTCTCTCTATCAAAAAAAAAAAAAAACAGAAAAGAAAAAAACAATCACTGATTTGATCCTATCATACACACATGTGGGGAGAGGGAACAGGAAGAAGAGGAAACTAATATCCAGATCTGAGCATCGGCTCAAAATGAAATCGACATCATCTGCAACAATTGGCTTTGCCACAGGTTCTAATCTGTATGTATGAGCTCCCAGTTGGCTGGTGGATACACAGGCTTGGCCTTCAGAATTAGGCTCTGCCCCTCAACCAACCGGAACTTACGCAGGCTCGAGCTCATGGCAGAGCCAGCACCCAGCAGCAGGGGCACTGCTGTGACAGCTCAAGTGCCCCAGAAAACCTGATGTGGCTCTAGCAGTGCCGGGTGTGGTCAGGGTAATGGTGGGATTTGCGGGTACTGCAGGGAACAGGTTTTCTCCCTCATTCACCGACTCGTCGTTGATCACAGCTCAGCACGGGACAGGAAGCTGTGTCCGAGGCAAACCTTGCTATTTTACAGTCAGCAGAAACTGCGATGCTTTAGTCCCCTTTGCCCACATGCTTCACCTGCGTCTTCACGGCGCTGCTTCCCACGCACGCCCCGTCACACACGCGGAGGGTGGATCCGCCCGTCCACACCTACAGCAAGGGGCTCGGTGAGCTAGAGTGTGACGTGCTGCCAGAGACAAAGGGTAGATGCTGTACCGGAAGCCTTTCTCTTTAAGATACATTGATTTTTAAAATAAGATGAATAGCTATTTTGTTTTCATTTCTCAAAACTGTCCATTCTGACAAATAAAACTGCATCTTGTGAGAACAAATCATTGAACTAAGTCTAGCAAAAGATCCTTTGACAGAGCCGTTGAGAATTCAGATACAGATTTTTGTTTAAAGGTTATGGGAAATATTTTGGTTGCAATAAATACATTCTGAACGAGCCATCAACGATCCTACCAGTATAGAATCTTCTTGGTTAGATCAGATACTTCAAGGATGGCATGATGTTTGGAGTGTTAATGGTGAGAAAAACTGAGGCCCAAGGGGACTGACATAGCTGCTTAGGATGGCTCAGCTCCCTGGTGATGGAACAAACCAGAAACATGCTCCTGGGCCTGTCTGCAGCCTTCCTCTCCTAACACAACGCTGCCCCCTTTTGAAAGACTTTATGACTTTTTTTTTTTTTTTTTAATTCTCTGTCAGAATCCAGAGGGAGAGAAGATTGAGTTCAGAGCCTATTTCCCCATGGCCCTTTCTTCGGATACAGGTTTTGGCAGGATCCAAGGCAGGACCACATGACATGAAACAGATCAGGCAGATGGGCACCACTGTCCTTGTCGCCCTCCCCGGGAACGGCGGGGCAGAGCAGCCCCTATCGGTCACAGCTCCTGACACTGGTGAGAGGGGAACACTGCTTCTCCTCCAAGTTGCCAGCAGGGTCTCGGGCCGGGTCAGGCAAAGTTTCCTTCCCCAGAGACTGTTCTCTGTCTCCGTCTGCATTTCTTTATCCTCGGAGAACAGCCTTCCTGACGGACACACCCTGGGCTGACTCCCTCAGCCAAATCCCTCGATGTCTTCTGGCACCCCCGAAACCCTCAGCAGTTCAGAGTAAACGGCAAACCCAGAGGCACGACGCACGGGAGCTTCACGTGAACTAGTCATCGCGGATGGGCAGGAAGTGGGACTGATGCCTCTCGTTTCTGTTAAATGAGGTGAGTGGGAAACGGTGCTTCTCTTTTGGCCGAGTTCCTCTGTGGAATGCCCGAGGGATGGCATCTTAAGTCTTTAGAAGATGAAAAGTTGCAGAAGCTATTTGGTCTGGATACATACTGCAGCCAACGGAACACTGCGTTGCATAAACTCTCTGATGGTTACAAGCATCGGACCAGTTTGGGATCAGTTTCTCTACCGGCTTATGAAGTAGGACCACCCGAAAGGTAAGGCCCGTCGGCAGGCATCTGAATGTTTGGAATGCTCAACAGTGACAAGCGTAGGAAGCCAAAAGTTTCTGAAAAGCTTGTGAGTTAAAAAGAAACACATTCCCAGGTGATTCAAAGATGCGAAACATGTGATGCCTGTCCACAGGCAGGCAGGACCCTGCCAGAGGGCCACGGGCCACAGGGCGTCACCGCCAGCCCAGCAGGCTTGGGGACAGAGGAGACACAGTCCATGGTGCCGAGCTTGGGGGGCAGAGGAGGAAAAACCGGAGGGAGGGCGCCAACGGGGAAGGCTGGGGTCAGAGTGAGTCACGAAAGGTTAAGTGGTAGCGTGCATGTGGTCAGGCGCGGGGGAAGAGCGAGGAGGAGCAGGGCTGGGCGCCGGGCGCGGGGGAGGCGGCGGCGGCGAAGAGCGCGAGGAGGACCGTGCGTGGGGGAAAGCCTCCACCGCGTGCACGTGCGTGTGCGCGTGACTGCACACGTGTGCGGAATGGCTTGTGATTGGGCGTGAGATTTCAGCTGAGGCAAACTCCATTAGGCACAATTTTGAGGAAAAAAGTTCTATTTTATATAAATAATAAAGCCCTAATAACAAAGAAAGTAAAGGTTTTCCCCTTTCAAATGTACATATAAAATTTCCTGTTATTTACATGGTGACGTTTTGAATAACTGACATATAAATTAGAAGTGAGGCTTCACATGGAGCCTTCCTGAACGTAAACGGGTTTCTCCAAACTGGATCCGGCGTCCCATGCTGAGGGGTTCGTGAGCACCCGTTAGTGCTGTACTGTGCTTTTTTTTTTTTTTTTTGCAAGTAGGCCTTGAAAACCAAGGTCTCCCATTTTATTGGTATCAGAATTACCTGGAAAGCTTGTTAGAAAAGCAAATCCCCAGAAGCCCCCCACCTCCAAGGTCCTGAGCAGCTGGAGGTACACAGTCATGTTGAGGGGGGAGGGGTAGAGAATGGATGGATTCTACCTGAGACAAAAAGATGAGGGAAAGGAAAGGACAAAGAAAAAGAGCAGAAAAAAAGGTCTAGGAAAACACGGGTGGAGATGAGCAGAAGCACAAACGAAAAGAACCATAAAATAACAAAAATGTCTCAAGCAGCTGGCTGGAACAGCAGCGGCCAGGTATATGCCCTCAGCGAGAAAGCACCATGTTGGCAGGAAGTTTCAGAAACCCTGGCTCTCCCTGAAGTCTCTGTTCCCAGATCACCAAGTTAGCCAAACAAAATTCTCAAAAAATTCCAGAATATTAGGCTGGGCCAATGAGCCAACATACAAGAAAGAATGGCCGCAAGGTGGGCCAGGTGTAGTCCTGTAACACCCTTGTGGATGCAGCAGGGGGTCTCAAGATCAAACAAACCGGTCCTGGTACCCCCAGACTAGGGGTGAGCTCCCTGGGCAGAATTCTTCTGAGTGCAGTGAGTCCAGCCTGGAGAGAATGCCTTCAATCTGGTCAGTGTTGGCTCTGGCGCTTTGCAATCTCCTTCTGGATACGCAATTTGAGGGCCTCTTGCATGGGTGGATCCAGAGGCGTGTGTGCTGACACCTCCTCACTCAGCCTGCCTGGGTCATCGTCCTGATACACGATAACGGACGTGACCTCTCCACTGTCCGCCTCGTATTCTAAGCAGAAGAGCTGATGGCTAGAAGGCTCCGGCTCGGAGCCACCACTACCGCTGCTTTCAGCGGACTCTTCACAGGCCGGGTTGCTTGGGTGGGTAGAGCCATCTCGGTGTCGCGGCAGGTGCACTTGCAGGTCTGGCTTACGGCCAGGAAGGGAAGGAGGGCGCTCGCTGCGGACCTGTGCTGGGCAGGCCTGTGCTGACTGAAAGACGACTCTGCATCAGTGGTGCCCGACCTTTTTGGCACCAGGGACCGGTTGCACGGAAGACAATTTTTCCACGGATGGGGCGGGAGGTAGCTGGGGGGAGGCAGGGCTCAGGTGGTGATGCGAGGCCCCAGACTGGTATCAGGCCCCAGCCCAGGGGTTGGGGACCGCAGCTGTACATGACACAGAAACAACGAAAATGGGAACACATGCCTCTGACTGTTTCTAACGCTTGTATCAAATCAGGAAGGCCTCTCTCTAATTCCAGGTAACTGAGCCATTAGGTGGAGAAAATAAGCTGATTAGATTGCTTTCTTGTAAAAATTTATTTTCAAGAAAAGTAGGATGGGGTTTTTTTTAAAGAAGCAGGAAAAGTAGTGTGGTTCAAGCGTTTCTTTTGGTTGAGTAGATAAATTCTCCAAAGCATTATTCAAAATGTTTCTCTCTTATCTGCTAAGACATTTATCGTTCATCACTATCTACATGACTGATGCTGTAGAAGAGGGTGAGAGAGCAACCACGTAATTTATTGTCCAAAATGGGACTATTTTCCAAACGGCCTAAAAAAAGAGCCAAATTGGAAAGAACACAGTGACAACGGCATTTTGGGGACTATCCTGGCAAACAGAGACGTGGTCTCCTCGCCTGGGGCAGGGGCCAGGTCTCCTCACCTGGCAAGTGCAAACGGAACAAGGACTAACCAGGTTAAGGAGAAAATCTAAACTGCAGGCTTAGGAAATAATAATGTACTCGTGTGGAGGCATATGGTTTACGTATATTCACCCATTTGACTCTTGTAACAACTCTATGACATGGGTAATAACACGATCCCATTTCACAGCTAGGGAAACTGAGGCACAGAGAGTTAGTGGCTTCTTGAGGTCACATACGAGGAAGTGGCAGAGCCAAGAGGTTCTCCAGCTCGGCTGCACGTCGGAACTCCCGGAGCTTTTAAAGACAGGCACACCCAGGCTGCACCCTAATCCAAGTACATCAGAAACCCTGAGGTAGGGCCAGGCATTGGCCGGTTTCTTTTTTTTCAATTACAGTTGCAAAATACATGTAAAATAAAACTTACCATTTTACTTATTTTAGGCATTAAGTACATTAAGTGCATTTACATTCGTGTCCAGCCATCTCCACTGTCTAGATCCAGAACTTTTTCACCATCCCAAAAGGAAACCTTCTACCCACTAAGCAGCCACTTCCCCTTCCCCTTCCTCATCTCAGCCCTGACAACCACCAACTTGCTTTCTGACTCTAGAGATTTACCTATTCTAGATGTTTCATATGAACAGGATCAAAAAACATGCGGCCTTTTGTGTCTGGCTGCATTGCTTAGCGTGACGTTTTCAAGGTCCGCCACGTGGTGGCGTGTCGTGTCGGCGCTCTACCTCCGTGAGGGCCGGATGGTATTCCTTCGCACGGACGCGCCGCGTTCCTGTCCACTCGGCTGCTGCTGGCTTCCGGGTTGTTTCCACCTTTTGGCTATTGTGAACAGAGCTGCTAGAACATTTTTGTACAAGTTTTTACTTGAACACCTGTTTTCAGTTCTTTTGGGCTCCTATTTAGGAGTGGAATTGTGGGTCGTATGATATTTCTACGTTTAACTTGGTGAGGAACAGCCAAAATGTTTTCCACAGCAGCTGCAGCATTTTCGAGTCCCACCAGCAATGAAAAAGGCTTCCAATTTCTTCATATCTTCACTGTTACAATTTTTTAAAAAAAATTACAGCCATCTTTAGTGGGTGTGAAGTGGCATCCCACTGTGGTTTTGCTTCCATTTCCCTGGTTATCAATGAGGGTGACCATCCTCACATGCGCTCACTGTCCCCCAGGCATCCGCTTTGGAAAGTCAAGGCTGAGAATCGCTGCCCTAACTGCTGTCACCTTTGCCCCCAACCGCCACGCCACACTGCCCGGGTTGGAGGGCTCATCGTTCACGCTCTCTCTGGGGATAGCGCTTGGAGCACCAGCCGCCCACATTTGTCTGCTCCAACCTGCACGATTTCACACGCAAGACACCCACCTCCACGAGCAGTACGTGAGCAAGAGCTGCAACTCCACCGCTCTGTCTTCGCCTCTGAAAAGCCTATCAGAGAAGGAACGATGACATTTTTCCAGGGGAAACTGTGAACAGCTTCCATCTGTTTAAGTAAACCATTCACAAACCTGGGTACTTTACTACTAATTACAAATTACCCATGACCCCACCACGAACCCTCCTTTTGGAACTGCTGCAAAGCACACGCAGCTGGTCTGTGCAGGTCCCACGACTGCAGGGAAAGACTGCCAGGCACACACATCTCAAGGTCACCCATGAAGTTCACCTTCAAGGCACCTGACAGATTTTTTAGGTTCTCCTGATAATCTTGTCATTTAGCACAGCTATTTCCTGTTTTCTAGCCCGACCCTTTGGGCTCAGATTCTATAGTTCTTCTGAATGCATCTTCCATTCTCCCTGGAAGATGTTATCTCTTGTTGCAAATAAAGAGGGCACAGAGGAAATGCCTGCAGTGTGGCTGCGAATGCCCAGCCCGGGGGTGGGATGGCCCAGCGTCCTGGGAGGCAGGCCCTGGGAGCGAGGCCTGGACTTGCTCACTGCAGCGGGTAAGACAGAGGGAAATCGAGGCAGATAAACAGTATTCCCTTAAATCTCTCCAGTTCAATGTGAACAAGCGAGAGCAATCAGGAAGAAAACCAGTCACAGAAGTTACCAAATACGGTTGCTACAATCCATTAAATAGCTGGGAAGCAGACGGCTCTGCTATGAGTCTGCGAGCCCGAGGAGGGAGCCCGCGCGACACGCCAGCAGGACGCGCTCTTCCAGGCCAGGGTCCCTGCGCAGCACGGACAGCAGAAGGCACTTCAGCGGGGGGGGAGGAAGGCTTTGTTACCACTCAAGAGTCCAGTCACGGCTCACCAGCCTCAGGGCAGCTGCAGGCCTCTGGCGGTGTCAGCCCCAGGCGCACAGGCAGACAGTGCCGGCCTCCCCACCGCGGACGAGGCCCTCCCGAGAGGACTGCCAAGTGGCCAGCTCTCTGTCAACCTGCCTGAGGCCATGCCCCAAGCCCTTCCTTGTCCTGGCTCAGAAAAAAGTCCCTCACCCTCACCAACATGGGCCATCTGGGCAAAGGCTGGGCGGGAGGGCAGCTGGAGTGACAGGGAGGCAACAGAAGGGAGGGAGAATCCCTTCTCTCTCTTCTCTTCTGCCCCGCTTTGTCTATCTCAGAACTTAAGCCCCACTTCAGCTCCTCTTAGAATCGGATTCTCTCTTATTTGGATTCTGCGGTGCAACTCTACTAGCTTTTAAGCCAGAACGTAGGTGCTTTAGGATGCCTCACACTCACCAAGGGGGGGCAAAACGGCCTGAGCCCCCCACGGGGCGGGTCCCCTTCATCTTCCCTCTGGCGCAGCTGCCCCCAGGGCCTAGGTCCAGGGACGCTGCCAACACATCTGAGCTTTTGTTCTGGCCTCTCTCCTGTCCAGCCAACACAAATGCCCCCTGGCTTTCCATGACCCCCTCTCCAATCTCTTCAGACCCCAGCCCTGGGAACCCTGCCAACTGGAGATTCTTATCCCTCTGCAACCGCTGCTCACATTTTTCTGGCCCCACCTGTCTGGGACCCACTCCCCCTTCGGAACCAGGCCCAGGTGTGTGAAGGGAGGCAGGGGCAGGTGGGCCCGTGGGGAAGCACTGCAGAACAGTGTCCCCAAGCCCCTTATTCACGTACTCTGCGTGTGCATGTGTAAACATGCATACATGCACACACGATAACCTACTTCTGCCACAGAAAAATCTATTTTTATTGTAAATACTCTAAGTCCCTGAGACAAACCTCACATTCCCTATGCCAAGGTTTGCTGAAAACACGAAGCCTGAGTGGAGTTTATCTTTCCCCAAATGGCTCCTTGCAGCCACGTTATTCTGCTGTCGGGCTTGATTTTGTCCCCATTTTCTGTGAGACGACGTGGAATACGCCGTCCGCCAGTTCCCATGAATACGGTCATCTCTTGACGACTGCTGGAGAGGCCACAGATAGCCACGTTCTGAATACCATGGAGGCACGTTGTTTCTCCAGAAAGAGCAGGAACGGGCAGCTGCAGGTGCCGACCTGTGGTCACAGAAAGGTCTGTCTGGGCTCCGGGCTTCCTCCCAAATCACACTTTCTTCAAGGCCATGTGTTCCTGCACCTATCTCTGCATCACAAGCAAGACACCATTCCCACTCTGGCTACAATTTTCTCTCTCACATTCTGAGCAAGTTTTAAACTGGCTGATATACTTGCTGAAAAGAGCAAACAAACTGCTTTTCTTGCTGCTTCTAGAATGTTTGGTGGACTTGCTATTGCATGGATCTGAGTTACTGTCAAATTTATTATTTCACTATTTTCCTCAGAATGTCTAGGATAGGGATACAAAAGTGATCACTTCCTTTGGAACTGCTCACATTTTCTTTACCTCCATTGAAACCCTGGCAGCTGGCATCCTCTAGGGAGACACTCCTGTGCGTGCATGCACATGCATGTGCATGTGCACATTCTTACACAGAAAACAAAGCATGCATCACTTCCACAGAAGTGGAAGGCACTGGGTCGGGGGGTAAGCGGGGAGCCGAGCCCTGCAGAGCTGAACGATGAGCATGCCTTGGGCTATAGTTGGTTAAGTGGCCTGTGCACCCCTGAAGTGTCTCAGCCGAGTAGCCCAACCTTCTGGTCAACCACAAATAGCTGACACGCCAGGTCTGCTTTCGCTCAGCAGGCCTGCAGCCTGGACAGCTTTCTACATTTCTGGTAAAGAATACAATTGAACGTAGGCATTAGAGAAAGGAAGGAAGGTACGCAGCATGTCTCTCATCCTCATCCCACACCGAGACAGGCATCACTAGTCAACCCCAGAGCGTTCTCCATTCAGTGTTCCCAGAAGCTACCCCAATACACGGAGCTGCAGCAGATTATCACAATTAATTTAAAATGGTCACGTTCCTCTTGCTATAGTTTGATTGTCCTCAGCACAAATGTTAACGTTTCCCTTGGTTTCCTAGACAGACTGCAATAGACGGGATTTTCCATCCTCCAGGAGAAAGCAGAAACTCTAACTGGCCTTCTCTCAGCTGGACAATGGGGCAAGGGTGACAACACCCTGTGGCTACTTTCAGATGACTCTGGTTGATTTCACTGTCCAGAGGAAGACCACCTATGGCTACTCAAGGGTGAAGTGTGTACTTCTGCCCAAGGGGCGCTGGCTTTTTGGGGAGAGTGTTCTACTTTTCCCAGCACAAAATAACAGGGTCTTAAGGCTGGGATGTCATGTTCTCACCAGATATGAGCCCATCTGTAAACTCCTTTCAGATGCTCAGTCAGTTCTTTTTGGTGGCAAAGAAAGCCCCTTCCTCGGGGGCGAGAGTCATCCGCCTCCCCCCACAATCAGGACTGGCGACTCCTCTCAGGGGTGATCTGACCATTGCTCACCTCGGGGTGAAAGGGAATGAGACTGGTCAGGACCCCGTGCTTACACTGAGCAGACAAAACAACGCGGATTTCTCAGATGTTGATCTTTCAGCCCACCGAAATCCTTTGCTTTCTCCACATAAACTACTACAAAATCTGATCTCCTCTCTGCTGATGTACATAAGTAAATTTTTTCAACCTTAATGCGTTGGTTTGTGCAAGTCCTCAGCCTTGCATTACGGACAACCAAGATCCATGTAATTTGGTGTCAGCTGGTATCCCACCCAGTTCTGTGTTGCCCACGGTCTGCGGCCCACAGTGTGTCAGGTTCCTACGCCCTGAGATGCACACGGACATCTCTCCTCCAGGCCCTGACAGACCAGAAGAAAACAAATGCCGCCGGAGGAAGCCTGTCGCCCACTGGGGTTGTGCCTGCCCCTCTCAGAGTCTCCACAGGACACTGGTAAGCGGCTCGTCAGTGTAGAAGGTGGTGGGAGAATAAATGTTCTAATTTTTTCGAGAGATTTAAGCCTTGTTAATAGTTCAGAGTATATCCTTCCTGCTATGGCATGCTTCATAAAACCAGACGAAGAGAGCAAGAGTCAACACTTAGTTATGGCTGAGCTGCAAACACAGCCCAGCCAGCCCTATAATTTCTCAGTCCAGAGGAAGCTACAAGGGTTAAGACAAACCGAACAATCATACCAGCAAAAAGTTAAATGGAAGATTTCCTGGCTGACTTGGTCAGGACAGGACTCTGAATCATTTCTTCAAGAGCAGAAGGGGCCTGAGGGCCAGGCTCAGGCTGGACATAGCCTCGCACCAGGAGACCCCAGTGGACAAGCCAGGATCACCCACCACCTGCTCACCAATGGCCAGCACTTTCAGTGGCCTGTGGCTGTGCCTTAACTCAGATTATTAGCAAAATATTTCTTTGATGATCTGATGTTGGTTTAATAGCCACTTCCTACTCACATAACATATGATCTTAGGACAAGCTATATTCTTATTCAAAAAGTCATACTTTTTAACACACACACTCTGCAACTATGCCTTAAAGATTTAAATACTGGAGTATTAAAGGAAACTGCTAAGATATAAGACTCCAAGGCTAGAAGACAAACGTTCCAAGAAGGGCTGGCCAGGCACAAGTGCTCCAGAGATAACTGTCATCTTCTGACTTAAGGTAAGACAAAATTTCAAAGGGGACCATTTTAACTATAAGTCAAAAAAATCAATTACTTTGAAATACTAGAAAAGTCCTTATATCTGTAGCTTGTTTATTGGTTACCCTGACTCTCAGCCCTCAGCTTATCAGGTATGCAATGCCAGTCAAATATAGCTGGTGCCACAGTTCACTTTTCTCCCATTCCTCTGGCCTCAGGAATCTCCTGGTCTACCTACTCCAAAATTTATGTTTACAGGGATGACTGATTTTTATAGAAACCATCCCTGCCCAGCATCTCGTTAGTATATTTGTCAGACCAAAAGCAAAAAACAATGGCAATAAACTATTAATTAATATTTTCAAGGTTTCCCAGGTAGTCCTCTCCTTTAGTTAAACCCGTCGCTGGGAACTTTCTCACGGGACTCTCCCTTGCTTCCTACGGCCCTAACTATGTTTTCTGTTATTGAGGAGGAGTCGGCAAAGGCACAAAATAATTCTACAGTTGAAGGTGGTTTCATATACAAACTGACAGTCCAGATAGGCTTGGGCGGCATCTTTTCTTATCCTTGTTATGTGATCCGCCTGATGGATTTGGGGGCACCGTAGGGCCAGAGGCTAGTGGTGGTCTTAGGGACATTTCTATTTCTCGTGGCTGAGACGGGACAGCTCTCGTGGTTTCAGCCCGGGCGTTCTCTAAGCCGGATGTTCCATCCCAGGGCCGCAGCTCAAGAATCCTTGGAAGGGGCAACCAGCGAACCAAACTCAAACCTCAATCCTTCTCTGTTACGAAGACTTTTGTTTTCATACATGGCTAAGAATTACTTATCACTAGCCTAATATTTTGCATTCATAAGATTAAATTCAAACGTCGTTAGAGTTTACTCTGGATTCTAATTTTTCCCTCTTCTCTGGGTCTTGGCTGCCGCAGAGGACTGTAAAGATCTTATCACATGTGTGCCCACTCTGGTGAGACGCTTCCCAAGCACAAAGAAATGATGCTTTTTATTAGCACACTGACGTCATACACAAGTCGGCCGAGGCTTTGAAGTGCTGCGACTCCTATTTCTTAATAATATATTACTGTTAATTTTGCTTTATTGCTACTAATTAATTATTATTGCTTATAATTAAAGATGTCTAATATGTTTAGCAAGTAATTTAAAAATTACTAGAATAAAGTAAAAAGAAGACGAAATCATCCACACTCTTATGCTAAAGCAACCACAAACGTAATCTGCAAATTTACTTGTATAATAATATTTCATTACTGACACGGCGTCTGCAAATATGTGTTATTTAAATAAAATTGCTAAGACTTGGTCGTTGCTGTTGTTTTTGGTTAACAGCATGCTCGATTACCCGAAATCTCACAGATAAGCCTATATTCTCTTACAAAGTAAGGAGCAACAAGGCTGCGAATAGGCAGTGAGCGCACACTGTCGCCCTGGGTCCTCCCTTTCCCTGTCGTCAAGGAGAGGATGATGAAGTGGAAACAGCAGTCATGAGAAGGCCACGGGGGGGTCTCTGGCCTCACTTAAGGGGCAATGTCGGCACTGCCATCCAGTCCCCCTTTCTTTGATCCCGGTATCGGTGCCGCGGCACGGGGGCCAGGTGGATGCTTTTATTTCCCGGGCTCTTCTGCAGCCGTATGTAGCCACGTCCTTAAGTTCTCGCCAATAGAACAGGAGTGGAGGTAACATGCATGCACCTTCCACATTGGCCTGAGGAAACCTCACGGGCGTGTCCTTCTGTGGACCTCCCCTCTAGCCGGTGGAGAGGCAGATGGCCATGGTCACCTTGGGAGCTGGGGCTGCCGAAAGGTGAGAGACTCTATCCCTGACGGCTGAACTCGCAAGTTCTCTGAGAGGAATCAAGAGCTTCTGATCCAAGCCTCTGACTTTTGAGAGATTCGTTGTTATCGCACCTTAGCCCGCCCTTACTAATACGGTAGCCCAGTCAGAGGAGCTTGAGTTCCATGCACATTAGGCCCAGGGAGGAAGAAAGCCGGAGGAGGAACAGCAATGAAGCGTTAGGAAGTCTGAGAGGCTGGTTGCTGGACCTGACGAGAGCAGGAACAGACCAACGCTCTGTGAACCCAAACTGGGCAGCGGCAGGGAGAGCCACACAGCCTACACTGCTCACAGTTCCAGGGGAGCAGGTGGTATCTAAAGGAGGCAGGAAAACCTGATTTGAGGGATGACTGGCTTTCAAGAAAACAACATCACTGTGACTCAATAAAAGCATTAAAACGAAGCTTCTCCCTCATCTGCCTCTGCCCCAACAACGCTCAGTGGGCCGTGAACACGCCTGCTCCTGTCGCAGAGTCAGCGTCCTCATCATGAAGCAGGCCAGGTCGTGGATGTCACTAAGGGCTGGGGTCATTGGCACCTGTGCAGGTTGTCCCAATCCCAAGCCACAGGTGTGGACCTGGCAGCTCGAGGAGGTGAATATGCATTGACAATTTCCCCAAAACACGGGAGGGAATTGAGTCTACTACTCTCTCCTTTCCAGTGAGGGAATGAGTCGTCATTCAAAATCTCTACATCAAAATTTAGAGTGTTCAGCAACTGAGCTATATGCTTCAGCATTAATTGATCTTTTTTTTTCCTCTGTGTAAACTTACTTTGCTTATACTACAGGGAACTGTCTGTCTTTGGTATGGGATATAAAGTATTAAAATATTGCCCCAGAAATCAATTCTCATCGGCTGTACTTCTGAACACAGCAAGCATGCATTCTCTTAAGGCAAGGAATACTCACAAGCTCCCTACTCTCGTTTCCAGGTACTGTGCTAGTTGCTATCATCAGGGATAATAACGATAATAGCAGAAAATGGCTCTGCCCTCATGAAGCTTAATGCCATTTCTCCTCTCTACACCAATTAACTCCAATGTTTCAACAAAACCAGGCTGCAAATGGTGTCGAGATCAGAAAACAACCTCCGAAAGAAGTGGCAGAGGTGGTTTTTGACAGAGCCAAAACAATTTAGATGCCGGGAAAGAGTGTTAGAAACCACTCTTTGCCAGTGTCCTACACTACACATTTAGAAAAATAACAAGTTTTATTTGGTAATAAAAAAAAATTCTGCACAGTGCATAGTACACAGGTCATGTACCCTTTGCTTCATTTCTACAGATGTCAACCCCCCTCACCACGAAGTAAGGACGACGCAGAAGCTGGATACCTACGGGGTAGTATGTGTCAAACGGAGTTGGATCCAAATCAGTAAACCTTTCGCTTAATGGGATCTAAACAGAGGAACATTATCTTCTTAGTAATATTTAAGTCATACTATCTGAATTGTTTAGAATTGACCTGAAGTATCTATTCTAGGTCTCATTATAATGATTTCTATGGATGAGAGCCTCCATCCTCAGTGATGAAAATGCCAACATTCACTCCTGCCAATCTCCATGAAAACGGGATTCATAGCAACCAAGAGAGAGATCAAGGAAATTCAAATGCAAATTAAATCTTTTTTTTTTCTGTAAACAATTGTATTTTTAAAGAAATAAGCTTCACAACTATCTGCATTTATAATTTGCTTTTTTTTTTTACTATAAGCTAGAAAATCATTTAGACAATATAGAAATCTCTTGTGCTAAAATAAAATAAATATCAAAGACAATCCACTTAGGAAATATCACTAAATAGGTATTTCTGTAGTTCAACCAAATGTATATATATATATATATACACACACACACACACACACACACTCACACACCCACGCACACACACATAAGACACATAAATATTATTTTAAAGCCAGGAAGGCAAGATAATTCCTTTCTTACCCTTTGATTTTTCTTGATTTTTCCTTCCTTTTTTATCTTCCCATAATGTGCAAACAGTAGTTACTGTACAAGTTTATCAAACTATCTCAGTCTGAAGCTCAGTGCCAACACTTCTGAAATGTCCCTTCCTGAAAGCTCATCTGAGTTTCACCTCCAAGATGAGACACCAGATTCCCGGGGGTGAGGGGTCACCCAGCAGGAAGTGTCACCCAGAAGCATTCGGCTTTATTGGAGGTGTGGTTTACAGGAGTTACACTCGCTGTGTAATTACAGATCCAGAATAGATCATCTGGGGCAGCAAACATTCCTAGCCAAGCAAATAAAAGAATTCTCTGATCCTTCTCACCCCAGATTGAGGGTCAAATATTAGGAAATAATACGTCATTAGTTCTGTCTATTTCTGGATAGAACAGAAATAGAGGGAAACATGGATAGACATGCTTCCAATGCAGGTCCATAAAACTGCCGTGCACACACACGCACACACACATGTGCACACACACCACGGACAATAGTTAAGGGTGCACTTGTAAATCACAAAATGGGGCTGCCGAAGAACTGGAGCTTTTAATTCTTAACCCCTCCCCTCCCTCTCCCCTTTAAACTACTCTGTAATTAAATGAGAAGCACAGACACCCCTCCAGGCAGAGTTCCCTCTCAGAGAGAGACCCACCAGTGTCTGAATCTTACCTGAGGCTTAACCTTCCCTGCAGAGACCTTCCTCATCCTTTATCACAAGGACAGTCACCTGCTCCTCTGACTCTATGGCCTTGGGTCTCCGCAGCTTCAGCCTCACCTGCCTGGATCCCCTGAATCAGGATTTTAACAAGGCCCCTGGCAATGCCCGTGCACTTGGGGCTGAGTAGCTGGGCGAGGGGCTCCTTGGTGTGTGTCTCTCCTGAGGGCAGGAGCTTGGCCTGGCTCCTCTGTGTCCCCAGTGTCATTTCCTACGGAACAGACTCAGTTTGCCCAGTGAGGGACACGGGGTTGGGGCAGGGGGCAGGAAGGGGAGGAGGGGCTCACTACGTGACTCGTTGTTTTAGAGGAGACACTCTGCTCTTTCTTTTCTTCTCTTTTCCTTTTTCCTTCTTCCTTGTTTCTGTCCTTGTCTACTTTTTTCCTTCAACATTAACTATTCACATTCTATTCTATTCATATTCATATTCTATTCAAGATTCAGGTTTTAGAAAATAAATCATCACTTCATGAGATCTATTTATTGTACAGCATGGTGACTATTGTTAATAACAACGTATTGTATACTTGGAAATTGCTAAGACAGTAGATTCTAAACGTTGTTGCCACAACAAAATCAGTGAGCAAATGGATATGTTAATTAGTTTGATTTACCGATTTCACAATGTATATCAGATCATGCTGTATACCATAAATACATACAATATTTTTCAATTAAATAAATAAAACAAACCATTACATATATTGTTAAAACATAAAAAGATAATGTGTATTGTTTATAGACATGCACCCTTTCACTATATTTCTTAAACTAGAAAACCTTTGACAGAGTTGCTACTTCCGAGGAGGGAAGGAAAGAATGGGCTGCGCTGGGTTAGAGATGCAGCACCATCTGTGTTTGCTATGTTTCTTAGGAAATTAACAAAAAGACATGAAAACAAGTTTGGCTAAATATTAACATTTGTTACTTGCAGATGATTGATAGGTGACTATTTTATTCTGCGATGTACTAGGAATTGCAACTGTGCAAAAATTTCGAAAAGGAAAAGGGACCCTCCTTTTTGAAATAGGTGCAGTCTGTGTGCAGCTCGTGGCTGGCGGGGTGGTGAGCCAGGATAGAGACCAACAGCCACCCTCGCTCACGTAGAGCCCGGCCTGTAACCACTGCTGGACAGGAAGGAAAAGGAAGAACTACGGTTCCACGTGGGACATGTTTAAGATAGAGAAATCAGGAAAACGTGACTTGGGCTGGGAAAAGGGAGCAAAGGCCACGGGTGCGAGGAGAGAATAAGGGAGCACCAGAGGCTTCAGGAGGGTTCCAGTCCCTAAGGTGGGGCCAGGCTGGGGCACCAGCCACCGTGGGTCCCGGGCGCAGGGCCCAGAGAGCATGGCATTCAAGCTCAGCCCCAGACGCATCCCCTGGGCCCCTACCCTGCCCCACGAGGCCAGGAGAAACTGGAAAAGCAAGCCGGCCTAAGAGCCAAAAGGCAGAAAAAGCTCATTCTAAATGAAATGTGTTATTTTTTATCTGTTACCATGGAGAGATCACTGGAACATCAGGGACGTGGATGGCTGGCCTTGTGCGTGTGGCTCTGGATGTCCTGGGGGTAGGAAGTGGAAATGTGGCCAGAGGCTGGCACAAGGCAGCCAGGGGCTCGGGCGATGGGCGGATGTTGTGAGACAGTGTGGAGTGAGGATGCCATAAAAACCCCAAAGGACACATCCAGAGGACAGCCACAGTGCGGGGACCCCACGCCTCACCACCCACTTCCTTTTCTAACAATCTGGACCAAGACACAGGAAGGTGTGTCTAGAAGCATGGAGGCTGCCGTGGGGAGAGGTAGGGTTGCAGGGGCCACGCCCTGAGCCCTCTCAGCGCACAGGAAGCCAGGCGGCCACAGCGAGCTGGGATGCACCTCCTGTCAGCCCCACCCCCGCGGCCAAGGGAAAGGGCAGGACCAGAGCAGATCAGGAGGAGGCAGCGGAGGCAGCCCCAAGGTGGCGGAGGCTGTTTGACGATGGAGTGCGGATGGAGTGGGAGAGAACCAATCCCAGGGTCTCAGCCTCTGCAGCTGATGGCAGAGCTCTCATTTCTCAGACAGGAAAGATGCCAGGGGCTGAGAGCTCTGTATCTTGTCCCCCACTAAACCCCCCACTCCCAAAACAACTTAAAGCAATCCACATGCAGGCAAGAGAAAGTTTACAGTTTTATACTTGTCTGTCAAAGGGCAGGGAGAAGGCCATAAGGGAAATTTAGACATTAGAAATAATAGATACTCATGTTTTAAATGAACATCTAAAAATCAGTATTTGAAAGAAACATGTTCTACTCCCAATATCCCTACAAACATCACATTTTCAGGCAAGAGATTAAAAATCCACACTTCTTATTTTCAGTCTAAGAACCAGCTCTGGCATTAGGCACTGCTGATCAACTTGTCAGGCTCTACTTATATTATTCCCATTATAAGAATCAACTGCTTTGGGGAAAAAAATCGCCAAAGCTTTAAAAACAAAACCCTTCTCTGATAGTTTCCAGGTTTGCATTATAGAGCGTATGTCATGAATATTTTAAAAACTACTTTTAATGGCAAAACTTGTATGCAAGGAAACTTAGGATAATGTTTCTACATTACATATTAAATTCGACTCACTTTCCACCATTTGATAGGAGGTTTAAATACAAGGCGCTGGATCAGAAACGGAAAATGGACGGGCCATAACAAGGTGCTGTTGTTTGCTGCTGGTTGGCACAGTTATTCAGGGAAATGGTGTGGTAATGCCATAAAATTGTGACACCTTTTGATTCACTAATACCTTTGCAGGTCTCTTTCATAAAGAAAAACCTCCCAAATGATAATAGGCTTTTGGGATAAAGGCAACCCTCACATTATTTATACCAGAAAAAAGAAGCAACACGTACTGGGGCAGAGATGCAACCCTTACCAAGTGCTGAGAGCCCTCCCTGTGCTTGGCAGGCATCCGCTCTCCCCGCACCGCCATGGGAACCCTGGGTGGGTGACCACGAGCCCACTGTACACACAGGGCAGACAAGGCTCTAGGAAGTCACAGAGCTGTACGTGATTAAGTCAGAATCCAAATTCGAGCAAACAAAAACAAGGCCAGACTTTCCCCTTTTGATGGAAAATCATGCAGCCTTTGAAAGAACTATGAAGAGACCTGGGCAAATTGTAAATGACATGATGCTAAATGAAAAAAAAAAAAAACAAAAAGAAAACGCACAACTCTCTCTTAGCTGTCATTACGTAAAGTACGGATGCACATACTGATAAAGGCTCAAGAGCACACCCAAAGTGACAAGAAACACCGTTAGCCTGTAAGCATTCCAGGTGATTCTCCTACTCCACTCTTTAAATTTGTCATATGCTATTTATTTTATAATTTCAGATATAAAACACTTTGATAAATCTCCACAAAATTGACTTATAACAAAAATTAGTTCTACATCACGAGTGCGTGGCTTAGCCCGTGGGACATATTTTCCTGTTCCCGATTTGTGAACATTCCAAAAAGAACGGATTTGAGCTTTTCCAGGCCAGGATGATCCAGTTGCGTTGGGATTTGCTGTACCTGTGACGACACTGCCACCCTGTGGTGGAGCCAGCGCCACACACGCTTCTCCACTGCAGTTTCAAATTCTCTGTGTCTCCCAGAGACCTGTGCCAGCTGGGTAGACATGCAGGCCCTCTGGTAAGCATGGGCCTCGTGCAGCTAAAATTATGGAATTTCCTTACAGTGTAGTGTTTGATAACCTTTTATGGAAGTGTCGTTATACTGGCAGGCTTTCCTGTAAATTTCTGGGCTCCTGGATGTCTGACCCCAGGGCTGCAGCAGCCTCCATCAGAGCCAGATACTCTGTGGGGAACGCTTCAGCCTGGATTCCAGGAACTTTATTAGGGTTTTTGATATGGAAATCACTTCAAAACACAGTGAGGGACTCCTTCCATCCCTGAGAAGCCAATACCATGATGACCAACTATTTCCCTCAGTGCCTGAACAGGGCAAACAGAAAAAATGTCTCCAGTGTTTTCGTTTGTTTGTTTTTTGAGGCGGTTATTTAAAAAAAAAAAAAAAAATTCACCAAAAGACTTTAAGTTTATGGTGGCAAGCATGCAATGGTATCTGATAAAGCACATATTAATAAACTTTAGACTGATCAAATATATAGAATTTGCCTTTTTTCTTTTTTTAACCAAGGGGCAGGGCCCATACGAAGTTAGTTACTTTGAGCTGTTCGTTCTACAGAGCAAGGCGTAGTATGACTGCCCAAAGTGCCACAGTGAACGACAGAACCAGGATTAGAACTTGGGTCACGCCATGCCTACATCAGAACGTTCCCACTTTATCAGCCTGATACACACGTTTTCGGTTGGTTGGTTGGTTGGTTTTTGTTTTGTTTTTTTGCATCTTTGGTGCTGAATGACAAATTAACTCCGATACCTCATTGCATCAGTGTGCACAGCTTGTAACTCCTGTTCCTGCGACTTAGGAGACAGAGACTAAACAAGCATCCCTGACAGACCACGCGACCTCTGAGACTCCGGGTCCAGACGTACGGGGTGAGGTGACTGCAGTACAGTCTGTGCCGTGCTGTGACAGTCCGTAGGCTGAGTTTGAGGAAAACAAACACTGGCCACGTCCTCCACGAAGCCAGAGCCCCGGAGGCTGGCCAAGGTAGCCCAGCTCACAATCCTGAGGCACACTGCCCTTCATGGATAAATAAATAAGGAAGAGTTTCCTGGAAAATGTAATTCCAAGAAAACTACCTGAAGTTATTTGAAAGGTGAGTATACACACAATGATTCAAGCATCTTTTGATTAAGAAAATGAAGATATATCTTGGAATAGAGTCAACTTCGGTTTCCATGAAATTAACTCCTCTAGGATAGGTCAAATTACTTTGACCAGCTAGGTACATTAGGATACATTTTTTAAAAATAAAAATCCATTCTCACAGACTCTTTAGGTTATAGACATGGTGAACCACTTAAATTTTCTCAAGAAAAAATAATAAATAATATCTGCACACATCCTAGTGAAGTTCTGGCCAAGGTTACACAGTTTCAGAACGCTTGCTCTGGGTGTAAGGTGAGCTCCGTCATCGCCACCCCTTACGATGCGATGCACCTACCAGGTGGACACCGGTTAGATGAGGAAAGTGCGGGCAGACAGGTTCCACATGCTGGGTGGGAACGGCAAGCTCAGCCTTCACACCCCAGTGGCTTAGACCTGCACTCAGCCTCCACCGGCTAACACTCGGGCCTCTGTGCTCCTCAGAGATTCCACTAGGACTTGGGCCTGAGACAGAGGCGCCTTTGCACAGGCACAGACGCGGCCAGCAGAGGGAGCACCAGGGCGGCACGCACTCGTCCTCGCCATCGTTTTCTTGTAAAGCAACACCCAGCACTAAGGGACCTAAGGAAGGAAGAAATTCACAGGAGACTGAGCTGGGTTACGTGTTATCACTGGATGTTCCACACAAAAGGAGTGCGGCTCACAGCCCACCCAGTGCCACCACGGGAAGGCATAACTGCCAAATCCCTCAAAGTAGAGGACGTTCAAAGCAACAAGAGGACAGTGTGACTCACGCCTGCTAAGGCGTTTCCATGGACCTTCGGGTAAGATTAAGGAAGCACTGGCATCAAAACGTGCAGACCAGAAAGAAGTCAGAGGCTTGGGGAAATATTTAAAAACAGTGTCAGAGTGCTCTTAAGAAAAACTGTATCACCAACATGGCTTGATGGAAGAGAGGATCATATCAAACATAAATAAACGGACATCAACAAATGTGATCTAGCAATTGACCTCTGGAGGTTGGAAATTTTCTGTGTCTATATAAGGAAGACAAAATGAGAGCACATAACTCAACACAGTGCCTGGAACGGATAGGACCAGAGCAGCAGCCATCATTATTTTACTAAGCCCTGCCCTGCATAGGGCTTGAAACCCAGTAATTCTTATTTCTAAGCCAGTTATAAACCTATCATATTGAAGTTTTCATTTACTGGCTTTGATTTATAGTAAAAATCACTATTAATTTTTAAAAATGGAAAAAATACACCCTAGCAAACACTCCATAACAGTACACAACAAACTTCTTCCTTCCCTTTGACAGCTTCACAGCATTCAATCATGTGGCTGCGCCATGGTTTCATTTGCCAGTCTCCTACTGATGGGCGTGTGGTTGCTTTCATTGCTTGCTGTTAGGAATAATGCTGCAATAAATCATTTTTATTGCACATGAATCATTTTATAGTTTTGCCAGTGAGTCTTTGGGATAGATTTCTAAAAGTAAGATTTCTGGGTCAAAGAGCAAATGCTTGTATAATTTGGCTAGATATTGTCAAATTTCCCACCATAAATGTAGCATTTTGCATTTTGCTTAGCAACGCAAAGGGCACCACAGCTTAGTGAAAAGGGTGTACTGACAAACCTTTGGGTTTTTGCCAATCTAACAGATGCTAAATAACAGCTTATTATAGGTTTAAATTACATTTCTCATTATGAGTAAGTTGTCTTTCCTTCCTTTTCAAGAGGGATTTTTGTTTTTCCCGAAGTCAAATTTTTCTGTTTTCCCTAAAGTCAATTTTATCAATGTTCCCTTATCATATGTGGATTCTGAGTCACAGGAAAGTATTCTCCACTCTCAGTTTATAGATGAATTCATTCCTATTTTCCACTAGTACTTGCATGGTTTCAATTTGTACATTTAGATTTCTGATCCATGTTATTGTTTTCCTAGTGTACACTGTGAAAATATATACAATTTTATCTTTCTCTTTAGGGCTATTCAGTGATTCCAACTCCACTTACAAGTTTATTTCTCTCCACTGGTTGGCCATGTTGACTATATTATATGCCATATTTCTGTATGCAATTAGCTCTAGATGTTCTACTCTCCTTTATTAAGCTACCTATTTGTTTTAATTACACGGGTGTTAAAATCTATTTTAAAAACTAGTAAGGCTTACCCACCCCTCAAGCTTGTCAGTGTTTTCCTGGCTAGTCTTGCTTATTTTTCCAAGTAAATTTTATAATCAACTTACTTAACCCTAAAACAAAACCTGAATGACACTGTGGCATATATACACAACAGAACATTATTCAGCCTTTAAAAAAGAAAGAAATCCTGTCATTTGTGACAGCATGGATGTACCTGGAGGACACGACCGTAAGTGAAATAAGCAAGACATAGACAAACACTGCATGATCTCAAATGTGAAATCTAAAAAAGCGGACCTCGCAGGAGTAAAGAGCAGAAGAGTGGCTACCAGGGTCTGGGAGTGGGGAGAGGCTGGTCAGTGGGTACGATGTTACAGTTAGATCTGAGGAAAAGATCCGGCGTTCCACTGCACAGCAGGGTGACTACAGCTAACAATAATGTGCTGTATATTTCCACATAACTAGAAGAGAGAATTCTAAATGTTTGCACCACAAAGAAATCACAACGTTTGCGGTGATGGATTTGCTAATTACCCTGATTTGGGAGTATGTATATATGTATTCGAACATCACATTGTACCCCATAAATACATACAATTAAGTATAAATTAAAAACAAAACTTCAAAAAAACTTTTTAAAAAAGTTATTGCCAAACCCCCTATGAGCAAAAGAGTAGTATTAATAATTGTCATTTGATAAATCTTAATACAGTATTTATTTCTTATACCTCCCAGAAATCAATAATCTCAATGTGACTAAGTAACAAATCACTTTCAAGTCAGATGGCTCCCAAATTTTGGCCACTGACAAATCTGAAAGATAATTTAATTAGGTAAGATCCTTTATCTGTATAGAAGATCATTCAAAATAATTTTTGATGATAGATCACTGTGATTTTTCACATGTTATCCAGAAAAACTACAAATAATTTTTCATCCTCATATGCTATTCATGTAAAATATTTCCTGGCAGCTTACTTCAATAAAAATGGCAAAAGGCAGGGAGTTAGTGTCAAACCTTTTCCAGTTTTGTTAATGTATCATGTTCATCAATGAATACATGGAATAAATGAAAAAAATTGCCTTTCATCTTATTAAAAATGTCTTTTCAAGAAAAATTTATTTTTCATATTTAACAATTATATGTCAACAGTTAAAATATATTTATACTGTGAAAGTGCGGGCAGACAGGTTCCACATGCTGGGTGGGAACGGCAAGCTCAGCCTTCACACCCCAGTGGCTTAGACCTGCACTTAGCCTCCACCGGCTAACACTCGGGCCTCTGTGCTCCTCAGAGATTCCACTAGGACTTGGGCCTGAGACAGAGGCGCCTTTGCACAGGCACAGTCGCGGCCAGCAGAGGGAGCACCAGGGCGGCACGCACTCGTCCTCGCCATCGTTTTCTTGTAAAGCAACACCCAGCACTAAGGGACCTAAGGAAGGAAGAAATTCACAGGAGACTGAGCTGGGTTACGTGTTATCACTGGATGTTCCACACAAAAGGAGTGCGGCTCACAGCCCACCCAGTGCCACCACGGGAAGGCATAACTGCCAAATCCCTCAAAGTAGAGGACGTTCAAAGCAACAAGAGGACAGTGTGACTCACGCCTGCTAAGGCGTTTCCATGGACCTTCGGGTAAGATTAAGGAAGCACTGGCATCAAAACGTGCAGACCAGAAAGAAGTCAGAGGCTTGGGGAAATATTTAAAAACAGTGTCAGAGTGCTCTTAAGAAAAACTGTATCACCAACATGGCTTGATGGAAGAGAGGATCATATCAAACATAAATAAACGGACATCAACAAATGTGATCTAGCAATTGACCTCTGGAGGTTGGAAATTTTCTGTGTCTATATAAGGAAGACAAAATGAGAGCACATAACTCAACACAGTGCCTGGAACGGATAGGACCAGAGCAGCAGCCATCATTATTTTACTAAGCCCTGCCCTGCATAGGGCTTGAAACCCAGTAATTCTTATTTCTAAGCCAGTTATAAACCTATCATATTGAAGTTTTCATTTACTGGCTTTGATTTATAGTAAAA
>NW_012149019.1:2211568-2227580 GCF_000956105.1 Propithecus coquereli
TACAAAATTTTTTACTGATATAGAAGAGTTTGCCCATATAATTTTTAATAAGTGATGGTAAATATCCAACATTAGATACATTTAAAATGTTAATATTTATAAGATGTCATGAATTACATTTTTTTCAAGTATTTAAAACTATAGAGAAACTTTATATGTGCCCACTGTGAAATGCGAGAGCATAGGTCGTTTACTGGTAAAGAGAAAAGTATTAATAGAAACTAAAATATTCCACATATTGTGGAAGTAGTATGGTCAACTAAAAGAGAAGCTGTCTGCAGCTTTTGAATCTATCTAGACTACAACAAACTAAACTAATCTGTAATTTCATGACCCGGAAGGTCGTACAAAGCAGAGAGAAGTTCCCACCAGTTAGCAGAAGCATCTGCTGGGGTGTTAGTACTCACGTTCACACCCCTTCCTGACACCCACTGTGAAGTGTCCTCACCGCTGTCTGCACCCGACAGCCCAAGCTGCTCAGCCTGGAACACAAGCACGCAAGCCACTATCAACTCCAGGTAAAAGCATGTTCAAACAGAAAAAGTTGTCCTTAGCAATCATTAACGCAAAAAAATGCCAGTGTGGTCATATTTCAGGACAGCAGACTCTTCACTAAGTGGTTCTAATCCATGCCAATTCCCCAAGCTTATGAACAGGCCCTAACTAAAGTGCTCCCCGATTTAAAAATCACAATTTTGAAATCCATTCTCAAGAGAGTGAGTTTTCTCTTTGTTTTTCTTTTTCCCAAAAGCATCTCTTTAGCCTAGAAAGTTTGCAATTTTAAAGCAATAGTAGGCCTGTAATCCCAAAGAGGCAGGAGGATCGCTTGAGCCCAAGAGTTTGAGGCTACAGTGAGCTATGATTGTACCACTATACTCTAGCCTGGGTGACACAGCAAGACCCTGTCTCTCTCTCTGTCTCTCTCTCTCTCTCTCTATCTCTCTCTCTCTTTTTCTCTGTCTCTCTCTGTCTCTGTCTCTCTCTCTCTCTCTCTATATATATATATAAATAAATAAATACCCAAATAGTAGTGGCCTGAACTGATGGAGTTAGGTCAGCAAACCAACTAATTTACTAGGTTTTAAAGATTTCTAAGTTTTAATCACTGCATAGCTAAGTGATTGAGTGTACATAGAAATAATTCACCAAATATCTCACTGCCTACCCATAAAATAAAAACACTAACACACTGCTAGACACAGGATCACCAGGGTGTAACTGAAAAATTCAATTCCTGGGCCCCAGTGTGGCCTCCCAAATAAGAATCTTTGGGGACATGACCCAAGAATCCAATTTTTAAAGTAGGCCTTAAGGTGATTCTTAGGTACTTTTCTTAGGAGAATAAATAATGTCAAAATGATACAAAACTATAATGAATGCTTTAAAAGTATTAAAACACATAAGCTTTAAAACAAAGAAATTTTCTGTCATTTACTTCAGCTAAAATTATATCCCTTCAAGTATATTCTCTATTGAGATTTTGTATATACATATTCACACATATATTTTTTTTCTTTAAAGTGATACAGCCAAGAGTCACTTTAGTTTTAAATGCCTCAATAATTCTCCATTCGTAGTGTCTATTCACTGAGGCATCTGAAGACTATCTGGCATCAAAGGATTTAAGAAATTATTTTAAAAATTGTCTGCTCCAAACCTTCTTATTGATGAAGAAACTGAAACCCACACTTGTTAATCATTGTACAGTGTAAATCAGTGATTAACAGCAAGGACACTGCAAAAGATAGGCCAGGGTTTGAATTCTGGTGTTTGAATTCTGACGTTTACTTGCGCTGCGATTAGCTCAGAGTTGCTTTGCCTTAGTTTCTTCACCTGTAAAATGGAGTTGATAATACTTCTCTCACCAGATTTCTAGATAGATTAAACGAGGCTGCCTTTAGCACAATATCTCAAACACAAATGGAGAGAAAAAATGAGTTAAAAAGTTAATGCAAAAACAACAAATTCAATAAAGTGTGAACTTAAAATCTTAACTGTCCCTACCCCCTGACCCCCATGGAACACTTCTTGGCCTTGGGGATTCCAGAAAAACCTTAACACTGAGTTCCTGGCCAAGAAGGGAAAGGAGGAAGAACACACCTTGGACAGTAAGGTACTAAATTATTAACAGAACCTAAGGCCCTGCAGGACAAAGGTTAAATCACCTGCGGGCCATCATTTTGCTTAACAGATCACCTGAGTCTGTATATTATAGCTTGTCTCTTATAAACGGACTTCTTTACCTTAATTTAAAACATTCCAAGTCTTTTTTTTTTTTTTTTTTTGAGACAGAGTCCAGCCCTGTTGCCTGGGCTAGAGTGCCATGGGCATCAGCCTCGCTCAAAAACCTCAAACTCCTGGGCTGAAGCAATCCTCCTGCCTCAGCCTCAAGAATAGCTGGGACTACAGGCATGCGCCACCACACCCTGCTAATTTTTTCTATTTTTAGTAGAGACAGGGTCTTGCTCTTGCTCAAGCTAGTCTAGAACTGCTGAGCTCAAGTGATCCTCTAGCCTCGGCCTCCCAGAGTGCTAGGATTATAGGTGTGAGCCACCATGCCCGGCCCATTCCAAGCCTTTAGACAAAGCTTTATTTCTTTATTCAATTACAAATCAAAGAATATTTAAACCCACCTATGACTTGTAAACTCCCACTCCAAGACATCTCACCTTTTTGGGCCAAGCCAATATACAACTATCATGTATTTATAACAGAGGGAAACAGCCCGAAAAGAAGTAACAATGTTTAACGAGCTGTCTCTTTAAAATCTCCCCCACTCTTTTTGGGATTTGAGACCTATATTCCTGCCCAAGGGCAGTAATTAAAGGGGCAGGAGAGTGTCCTTTTGTTCTTTATACCACAGGAGATGGCCCAAGGAAATTGTCTAGGCGGAGGTCATGAGATTGTCTTCGCTGGAGATGGGACAGATCAGAACCATGAACTATAGTTGACCAGCAATCACCTGAAGCTGAAAACTCCCCCTTTAAAAGCTCTGCATTTCTGCTTGTAGATGGGAAAATGGTACTTTAAGATGCGAGTCTGTCATTCTCATTTGCCGGCAAATTAACAAACTCCCCTTTCCTTTTCCTCAAACCACTTGTCCTTATCCATTCAGTCACAGGGACAACTGCTGAACTTTCAGTAACATACTGATTTATAATTTTACCTGCAATTCCTTTCTCTCTAAAATGTATAAAACCAAACCGTAACCCAACCACCTTGGGACTACTTCTCAAGACTTCTTGGGCGTGGCTCTCCAGGCAATGGTAACACTTGTTCGGCTCAGAATAAATCTCTTTTAATTGTTTTACAAACAATTAACAAATTAACAAAAGATAAGACTGAAGAAGAGATGTCGAGAGTGAAATACAATAAAATAAATGAGAAGAAAAGTTATACAGGAAAAATGAGGTATATAGGAAATGAAAAATAATTCTAGCAAATTTAAGACAGTGAGAAAGAAACTTTTAATCTAAGGAATGCAAACCCCCTTTAATTATCAAACTCAGAGAGGCATTGAAAATATAACAGCAGTCACATATCACTCCCCTTTGAGCTAATTACCTCTTAAAGACATTTGCTATGTGGGTTCTAGACTAACTAATGCCACGTAGCTATAAGATGCCATACATCCTAGAGTTCAATGTATAGCCAATCACTGATCAATGTTATTTCTGTAATCCAGTGAGAATTCCTGCCAAACAATTCTGTATCAGTCCACTACTTGTCCCTTTTTGCCCTTAAAAACCTGCCTGCAATAAAGGCCAAACAGAGCACTTCCCAAGGCAACCTGGAACTTTGTTCTGGGCTGTAGTCCCCAACTCTAGCCTAAATAAACTCTCTAAATTAATTTTGCCTCAGTTTTGTGAACTAAAATAAAATCTTTAGTCTCCCAGCTGACTGAATGGACCCCCTCTTTACTGTGGAGACACTAGAAATACCCTAAAGGTGAGTTGCTGGCCTTGAGAAGGGAGGTCAGAAATATCTTATCCAGTCCCCCTCCCTTCTTGGAGATATCCTTTGTAACTCATTAAACAGGCCTAAGGCTATGCAAGACAAAGCTTCAACCACACCTGCAGGTTATCAGTTTGCCTAACAGATTCACTTGAGTCTGGGTATATGTCTGGTATCTGTTGGGTGGCTTGTCTCTGATTAACAGACTTCTTTATCTTGACTTAAAATATTCCAGGCCTTTAGACAAAGCTTTATTTCTTTAATCAATTACAAATCAAAGAATCTTTAAACCCACCTATAACCTGTAATGCCCTGTTTCGAGATGTCCTGCCTTTTCGGGCCAAACAATGAATGTTTTCCATGTATTGATTTATGACTTTATGTGTAATTCCCATCTCCCTGAAATGTATAAAACCGAACTGTAACCCAACCATGGCAAGACCACTAGCTCAAGGCTTCTTGGGCATGGCTCTCCGGGCCATGGTTGCACCTTTTCGGCTCAGAATAAATCTTTTAAAATTATTTTACAGAGTTTGGGTTCTTTTCCATTGACAGTTTCTTTCTTTAGGTTGCTGTAAGTCAGCAGGATTCAGAGTGACTCAGGACCACCCAGTGTTTTCTCTGGCACTCAGCTCTAGACAGCAGCACTGACCCATCGGGTTTCTCCAACACCAGAGGTCACCAGGTGCAAAGGGTGAGATGTCGTGAATCTGTACCCCCTCTTTCCTTTTGAGTGAGGTCTAAACTTTATTTGGGCTGTTCTTTCCAACTTTCCCTTTCTTGAATGGAGGTTCTGTTTTTGCCTTGCAGGCCAGAGATTAGGGTTTCAGGGGCAAGGAAGGAAAACTGCCTTTTCGCCCTTGCCTCCTGGCAGAAGGGTGCAGATCAAGGTTCTGGCAGTTTGGCAGCAGCGGTTTCACTTTATATCCCATGTTTTTAAAGCTGCAGCTGCTTTCTACTGTTTGTAATTCAAACTTTTTTTTATTTGTGACCAATTCCTGTTAGTTTTAAACTTGAAAGATGAACGAGGGTGAGTTTTCTAGCTCTGAAGTTGAGAGACTTCCTTTAACCCCCTAGAAAAACCCTTTAAGTGCCCAAACTGCCTGCAGGCCTTTCTCAGTGCCTTAGAGATGTAAATCTCACCACATCTTTGAAATGTTAACACCCAGAAAATTAGCTAAGCAGCATTCCAGCTGAGATCACATTTGAAAGACAGTCAAGTTTCTTTAGACACACCACAGAATTCCTTTCCTCAGTGGATACCTTTAGCTCAGGAGAGAAACATTTATAAGAAATTAATCTGAACTATTTGCTTTGACTTTTGGGGGTACCCATTTGTAATCCTTTCTACTAAAGAAAACCAAAATATTCCTCTCTGCAGTACTGGGGACTGTCGAACTGAAGGGTAACACTCAGGGAGACGCTCTGCCACTCCCCCTGCTGGTCTGATGGCAGGACTGCCATTTACAAAGACAAAGGGCTTCCTGCCTGCCTTAACCACCTAAGCACAGGCCCCTTACAAAGCTCACATCTGCTGAGACAGCAGTGCCAGGGAATCTAGGGGCAGATTTCACTCCCCCCATAAATCTACCTTGCCACATTTTCCTGCCTTTTGGCAGGAAAGGCCATGGGCAGCTTTTGCTTTCCTGTTTTACCAACTGTCTCTTTAAACTTCTGTTTGGACTGTGTGTAGGTGGCCAGCTGAGAAGCTGAGACCCTCGAGAGTACGGCCAGTGGGTCACACTCCATTCGAGGCTGGCAAAGCTTTCTCTTAGCTGCCTCTGAGATGGTTCCAGATCTCGTCAGGACTATGTGGCATCTCTTTGGAGATGGCAGGGAGTCCTTGGTAAGCCACAACCTTGGTTAAGGCTTATTGGCTTTAGTGAGTCACTTGGAAAGGTAACTTTCATTTAAAAGAGGAAAAAATAAAAAGTATAAAAGCAGAAATATTGGCTGTGTGTCCTGGCTGAAATCTGACAAGAGATTTGAGAAGATTTTTTTAAAGAGTCCTGCAGTCAAACACAGTTGAAACGTAGTTAACTTTCTTCAGACACATCACAGAATTCCTTCCCTCAATGAATCCTAATTAAAAGCTGACATTCAGGATATATGTGGACACATGTGTACAGTTTTTGAGGCCTCTGTTCTGTATAAAATCTTCTCAGCTGACTAAACTCCTCTCTTCTTAAACGCTTGCTAACTATATGCATTCCCTTGGTCTGCTTCTCTTTTGATGACATGATTTTTGCCAAGGATAACGTAAAACTTCAACGGCCTTTTGGAAAGCTTAAACTCTCTCCACTTTGAAATGTAAATTTGCTACCTTTTTCCCTAAAACTCAGTAAGGCCTTTGGCCATGTGAGACAGATAAATTTCAACTTGTTCTACTTAAAAAGGCACAGTTTGAATCCAAATGTCCTTTTGAACTACTAAAATTTATCTGATTCATGGCTAAAATTTTAAAATCAAAGCTATAAAATCTTTATGCTTGTCTGTATTTCTATGTATGGATGTATACATGTCTGTGTTTGTATATTGTCTACATGGTACCAAATTGACATATAATTAAATGTACACTCATAAATTAAGTAAATAAACACAAATGTTTTTCAAGTTCACATGACTTTAGCAATCTTTGCTAAATAAAGCTAATTTTAAAATTGTTGGTGAAATAAAAATGGCTTTCAGAATTTAATTCAGACATTTTTGCCTGGGTCTACTAGTCAGATAGGTTTAGGCTGTCTCTTTTAGATGTTTTAAGGTCATAAAATTGTTGTTTCTGTGACATTTTTGATACTTGCTTGTCTGTGAGCTTATGTCCTAGCTAGGTTTTGAGCCATTAGACTCTGGGGTCTAGACAAATGGCCATAGTAAGGCCTGGGGACACATGTGTGTGCATAGCACCTGGTCCAACAGCTACAGGGGAGAGCCAAGCCCGTAAGTCCTCCCTGGCCCGGCTGCAACTCCTGGCCATACTGGGAAGGCCCAGGTCCTCCAGGTATCGTATTCACAGTTCTATCCTTTGTCCTGGGCTCTGCATCTGGGACGTAACAATTAAAATCACTTATTTCCTACAATTTTCACTAAATATCAGGGTTACTAAGAGTTAACATTGCAATTAATATATTTAATTAAACCTACTAGATAGAAGAGAAACAATTCTGTATGCAAAGTGTATAAGAAAAGTAAGATACATTTTTGGTTAAAAAAAGGTTGTAAAAGACATAAAAATGTGGATTTTTGTTAAAGGGAAAGTAATGTTGCCAAGTTTAAAGGTTATTTAAAGGTTGTTTTAAATGGAAAGAATTAAACAAATGATAGATAAAACTAAATGGGTAGAGAAGGCTAGAAAAAAAATTGTAAAAGGTTGTAAAAGGCTTACAGAAATCTTATCTTCTGCAGTGAAAGGTTAGATTGGATGGATCTGTTTATAAGGTTTTATTAAAATTAGGTTTACACATACAAGGGTAAAATTTGGTTTTCCCTTTTGAAGAAAATTTTCATATAGTAGTAAGAAGAGAAAGTAAAGGTTTTTGTTTACCCTTTGAGTAATCAAAAAGAAAAAAGGGGAAAGATAAAGAGACAGACTCCTCTCAGACAAAGAGTAAAAGCTTCTGCTTTTTGAAACCTTTGGATTATTACTTTGGCTAAATGAATATTATTTTACAGTGACCTTTGATCCTATTTTGAAATCAAATGTTTTAAACCTTTCATATTTGACAAAATTCCCAAAACTAAATTTCAAATTCTAAATTAAATTTTTTTCAACTTAAACTAACTTTTGGACATTAGGTTCCCGGGAAATCAAAATAGGGCGCCTGGAAGTTCAAGAGAAGCATATTAGGCTTATCTGGTATGTTGAAATCATACAGGAAGCATTTTCAAATAAGAAGTGGTGCTTAACTTTCTTTGGGTTATATTTGTATGGATATGTGAGTAGTACGTGTTCCAAAATTGTATGAGATTCCTAATGTGATATGTATTGGTATCAGCAATAAATTGCTTTATTCTGATGCCTTTTTTTCTAAAAGCTCTTTGTAAATCCTAAAATGTTGTGTCTTTAAGGAATTCATGGAAAAGACCATGACAAGTACTGTTGAATACAGGTTTCTCATAATTTTGGAGATCCTACCATTGGACAAGGTAAAAACTTCCAGAACCCAAAAAAAACCCTGATGGGTTCATGAAGATTGCTAACCCGACCTCAAGTATTAATAGAACAAAAGTTAATTACATGCTAATTACATAGTAAAAAATAACTGATAGAAGTGAAATAATCTTTTATAACTTCTTTCTGTTTCAAACATTGCTGATTCTTTTTTATGTTTTGTTTTCTAAAACATAAAAGTTTTCAGAGTCAAGAAAACTTTTTTTTTATCTTTTGAGCTATTTGTAGCTTGCAGCAATTGCATAAAGTATACTTCTTTAAGCAAATTGAGACATTTATTTTATCTCTATTTGATTTCTCCAGAATTGAGAAACTATTCATTAAGTATGTTCATTTTATGGCAATATAGTTACTTGCATAAGAATCCATTTTCTTTTTGTAACAGGACACACTGGAAACACATTATTTTTCCAGGGCTTTGACTGGAATGGCATATTCTCACATATGACCAGACTGCTTTGAGGGTCTGCAGTTGACTTTATAAAGCCAAGAGACTTGGGAAAATACTAGTCTGGTACCTTGTCTATGTGGTTCCCCCACAAGCTTCCTGACCTTGTGTTAAGTAAAGAATGCCCCTTTCTGACAGGCCGAGGAACCTCACGATAGTTTGAGACCTTAAGAAGAGAGAAATGCACTCAGTTGAGACAGATATTGCAGGCTCAGTCTGAGAGTCTGTCTTTGACTTGGCTTCCTAGCCTTGAGAGGATTTTAAAGCTCTTATCTGAAATTTCTTATGAAAACCTTTCAGCAAAGCCACTACTTATACGGCCACTCCTCTTGCTGCAATTTATGTGGACAACCAGGACAAGTACAAGAAGTCTAAAACTCATTTTACAAATAAATTAGCTTTACTACGATGTATCTTTGGTAAAATTGGATGGACTGGTCTGTTTCAATAGCACACCTGTCACTGGATTCTAGCCCTCACCAGTGTTTTTCAGTTTTTATTATTTACCTACAATTTGGACTGAATCCTGAATTATTTCCTGGCTGAAAGTCTCTAAAGAACAACGAGGATTAAATTCTCTTCATGCTGTTCTTAGTCGGCTCCCTGATGGAACAGGTTTTCTTTTTGTTCTGGCATACAAATTCCCTGTGTGATCATAATCATTGTGTGTGTTATATTTCTACTATTTGAATTATTGAGGATATCGATCTCTCATGTTCTGCTTCGTCCAAGAAAAATAAAATCATGGTACTCTGAAGACTAGAGATGGTTCGACAAGCAACAGCAGCTACGCAGATCAGTGACTTGACGGAGGTCTCGTTTGTGCCACTCCGTGGTGCCATCCCAGCTCAGCTTTTAGGACTCTTAAAATCCCTCACGGAGACACCTTCTCCTTCCCCCAGACATGGGACAGGACTATCCGGGAATGAGCCTTCCCAGTGACAAGGGGCAGCTCGACAACACTCGGGCTTTGAACATCAATGCCTTCAAGAGAAAAGATTTTTTTTTTAGGCTGGGCACAGTGGCCCATGCCGGCAATCGCGTCACTATGGGAGGCCAAAGTGGAAGGATCGCTTGAGCTCAGGAGTTTAAGGCTACAGTGAGCTATGATCCTGCCACTGCACTCCAGCCTGGGTGACAGAGTGAGACAGTGTCTCAAAAAGAAAGGAAAGAAATAAAGAAACACAGACAGACAAGAGAAAATACTTTTGATCAGAAGAGGGAAATGAAAAAGAAAAGAAACATTGTATCTGAGGAATGTGAACCCCCTTTAATTATCAGGCCCAGAGAGGCACTGAAATGCAACAGCAGTCAGAGCTCACTCTCCCTTGAGTGAAATGATTACCTCTTGAAGCTACTTGCTATGTGTGCTCTAGACTAACTAGGCCAAGTAGCTATAAAATGCCATACACTGGACACCCTAACTCATACCCTAGAGTCCAGGGATCCCCAACCTATGGGGCCTATATAATTACTTAATTATATATTACAATGTAATAACAATAGAAATAAAGTGCACAATAAATGTAATGCCCTTGAATCACCCCAAAACCATCCCCCAACTCCCTGGTCCATGGAAAAATTGTCTTCCATGAAAATGGTCCCTGGTGCCAAAAAGGTTGGGGACCGCTGCGGGACTTCAACAATGTACTGCCAATATCTAACCAGTATCATTTCTGTAAACCTGGGAGAATTCCATCAAACAACTTTGTACGAGCCTGTTCCTTGTACCACCCCTTCAAAATGTGCACAGCAAAGGCCAAGCAGAGCACCCCCAGTAAGCTGGAAATGTGTCTCAGGCAGCTGTCCTCAGCCTCGGCCCAGATAAATTCTCTGTATTAATTCTGTCCCAGTTTCTTTCTTTAGGTTGACAATAGCGGAGAGACAGAAAGAAAAGTCCCTCCTAATCAACAGCTAGACTGGGGGCCTGGCTGCGCGTTCGCTCTGACAGGAGCGTGTGGTGTCTGCTGCCCCTGTCTCTCCGAACTGTGGAAGTAAGTGAGAGTCTGTGCAAATCCCAGTTCTGCAGCCTGTCTCATTTTGCTTAAAACGAAGGCACTGCTAGATGTTTTGCTTGTTTTGCTGGCAGTTTCAGCCTCAGAAGGAAGGAGACACAAGAAGAACAACTACTTGAGGTCTCAGAGTGAGGAACGAGGACGGCGGGTTTTCCCGTGAGCAGGTGCCGTGCGGAGCAAGGACAAAGGTGAATGCAGTCCCAGCAGACTCATCTCAACGACTCCAGGACAGCAACAACGACAACATTCACAGAGGGATAGAAAATTCAGACACAAAATTCTGACTCTGTAATTTCACGCAACCCTGACAGGAGAGGAAAAGAAAGGAAAGGAGGTCAGGAGAGGAGGGCGAAGGGAGGGAAAGGTCAGAGTCCAACAGATCTTACACAGAGATGCACGCTGAGGGCAGACCTTCTACAGCACACAAGTTGCATGGGAAAAAGCACACATAATCGGTAATAAATGTCAGAGAATCACAAAACCATTATCGAAGCATCGGAAAGGTAAGGAAAAAATGAGCTGAGATTTGTGCGAAACTCTGAAAGGCAGGACGTCTGTGCCAGCTCCCCGCGCTGAGCCGACAGCACCTTCCTTCCCTCTGGCTCTCCCAGTGCGCTCTCCCCTTCCCGGCTCGGCGTCACACGGACCTGGGTCTGAGCCTGGGACCCGGGCAGGTGACTGTCCTTCTCTGAGCTCTGGCATCCTCATCAGCAAACCTGGGGCGAATCACTTCCAACAGCACAGCCTCCACCACAGCTCCTGAAGGCCAGGAGATGGGCGCCCAGCCTGGGCACAGGCGTGTGAAGTAGGCAGTGGTGCCAGAAGGTTCGTGGACAAACGGGAGTTCCTGCTCCTCACGCCTCTGCTGAGTCCATACGGATGGAGGACACTTCCAAATCGATCTAATGTGTTAAAGCCTAACATTTATTGGAATAGTTTTTTTTTTTTAGTGTCATTTATTAGGATGAAAAAAATATCATATATTAGTAAAATATATACTTGTTAAACAAATATATTAGGGATATAGAGCATTTTCTTTTCTTGGTAGTTAGAAGACACTTATGGTTTTGAGAATCTCATGACTAATTATAAAAATCTTCATTTTTATTCTGTGTTCTATGACTTTAAATTACTCGGCAACATTGTATCCAAAACCTGATTTTGAGATGTGTTGAATAAAGACCAAAAAGGTCAATAAAATTAACTTATTATGTGGCATTCCCTGATCATAGAGGGAGGACCAAAGAACATCTAAAAATCACTAGCAAATGGGCCAATTTGCCAACTTTTCTCCTCAAAGTAGCCTTATGTCTAGCTCCTCAAGGCTTTATACGTCTAGTAAGTTTTGAAGCTGCAGTTCATTTACAGCGATACTGGCTGTTTTACTGAAACTTAACCGTAAGGTGCATTCACTCATTCGTCCATCCGAATGACAGTTACTGAGTGTCAAGCATGTGCGCGGTTCTGTGTCAGCACCAGGCTGACGGGCTCACAGCCCTGCCTGCCAGGAGCCAGGGCTTTGCGTTCTGCAGTTGAGGCAAACACGCTCAAACGCTACCGACGCGTAACCGACTCGCGGATCAGGCACAGAAGCCCAGTCAGTCATCTGAGTGATGCTGAAAAGCTCCCTTTTACCCGAAGAAATCGATATTCCTAAATACAATTATTTTAGAAAAATTCCAAGAGAGGTTGAATACAAATATCTCATGAAATTATTTTTACATGACACCAAAACACACGTGCATTTCATCCATTACCTTACTAGTGCTTCTTTTATTCACTTTGAAAAATCCCAGAAATTTTTTCTTCTCTTTATCCGTCTCATCATTGCCAAGTGATGATTTTCTGAAAGTGTCTGGAAGAAAAAAGTATTAAGTTATTTTTCAGCATTTGAAACAAGTGATGAAGTACTTCGCCTTAAAAATCTTAATAAAAGAATCTTTTGCTCTTAAACTTCTAGTTCTTGTAAGAGAGGAAAACCATCGACTATTTCTTTCAAAGGTTTTGAGCCACCTGAAAACCCTCAGGCCCAGTTAGGAAGTCACTGCAGCTCTCACACAGACTTGCAGGGATTATGGCGGCATTTTCTCTGGGTGTGGTTGTGCCCTTCTGGAGAATGAAGAAACGATCAGTCAGTTAAAGTTTCAGAGCAGCACTGTGCAATAGAAAGCTAAAGAGAATTGCAGATGCAACTGTTCATTCTCTAGCAGTGGCATTAAAAAGAACCAGATGAAATTAATTTAATGATAATTTCATTTAATCCAATATATCTAAAACATTATTCTATCATGTAATCAACATGAAAGTTACTGACGAGAAATTTTACACTGGTTTTGGTGCTGGGCCTTCAAATCCAGCGTGCACCTTTCAGGCTCACAGCACATCTCAGCTTGGACTGGCCACATGTGGCCCGTGGCAGCCGGATCAGACAGCACAGTTCTAAGGACTGTGACATCAAGGCAAAAGATCTGCTTTAAGACTAATGAGTAAGGTGCAAACACTAAATAAATAAAATAAATCGGCAACCTTCCTCCTCATTTCCAGAACATGGAATAACAGCAATGGCTACTGGGTGGTATCTGAAATAATCAAATCCGATCTCCCAGGAACGACATTTCCAGATTTGCATTCCTCGACTGCATCCAGACTGTTTTCCTTTTTAATTACATTCTCTAGTGGGGCACGCTTTCTTTTCTTTCTTTCTTTCTTTTTTTTTCTAAATCCTCAACCTCCCTTTCTTGGTGTTTCCTTCTTCAGGATTTTAGAGGCAAGAGGGGCCCTCTCCGGTTGGAACAAGGACACTGAACCCAGACTGGTCCGGTAGCTGACAAGACAGCCAGGGCTGTGGTTCCCAAAGCAAGATGGAACCCGCAGCATCAGCATCACAGAACTTGAGAGATGCGAATCCTTGGGCCCCTCCGCATCTGCAGCCAGAAGCCCTGGGGGCAGGCCTGGTGCTGTGCGGGTTAATGAGCCCCCAGGGATGCTCGGGCTGAGGGTTTGGCGAACGCACTTGGGAAGCGGTGGCGGGAGCTCACGAGCACAAATGTGCGGGGCATCCTTGGGCAAGCGCTTGGCCTCGCTGAGCCTCAGTGCTTTCACTGCAGACGGGGGAGACTGTGCTAGCACCAGGGACAGTGCTCAGAGCCCGTGCACACGGCTGCAGCACGACTGCCATGTCCTGCATTTACTGGCTCTCGAAGGCCACTCCAGGCCTTTACCAGTAATTCACTCAATTCTTCTCTTCCAAGGCAGACGGACATGACAAAAGGGGAAAAATGTGAGTGTTCCTAGAGGATAGAAAGATGATTTTTTTACATGTCACCTGCAACTGCTGGGGAGCCAGGCCTCCATTCAACTGGTGGGAAACTCCCAGGCTGGGATTTTACAAACTCTGCCATCAGAATATCAACCCAAACGAGGTGAGCATCAATTAACTTCTTCATCTGCTGATATCATTTCATATTTGAGTTACAGAACATAAAAGTCAGTCACTGGCAACATATGCATGAACACTAACAGTGTCCATCCAGCAAGGAAAAATCCAGCACACATGTTCCTAAACCATTCTGTAGGGGCGAAGGCTCCCGTTGCAGCCCCAGGGCCAGGGCTCTCAATGACATGCAAGAGGCTCCAGCAGAGGAGAGCAGAGAGCCCCACCTCACACAGCATCCAACCCAGAGGACACACCTCAAAATGATGCAGCTGCACAGACACGTGTGCACATGCATTTCAAAGTTAGTCAGACCAAAACCCTCTGTTAGGTGTGGAGCTATAAAGAGTAAAATATACCAGACCATAGAATAAAATTTTCAACTATAGTACATGTTCATATGTATACTTATAACCTGTAATGTTTTCGGAATTGAGTGGTATGTGACATGGATATAACAAGAGACAGAGCATGTTTACTGGTACACAAGCTATATTCCATTGACCATAAAAACGATAAACTGAGACTCTTATTCTGGTCGCCACCCCTATAGCACTGAGGATGGCCCCAGCAATGAAGGCTTAGGGACAGCCCTGGCACCAGAACTGACCCCTGATAGCAGCAGAGACATTTCCCATGCAGCCACAGCCTGCAGGTGTCTGCAGACAGCAGGAGCCCACGACTCACAGCTCTGAGGGGGCCTAAAGCAGAAGGCCTATTTTGAAACATAAGCCTTTGCCGCCGACTGATAGGGGCCTCAAGGCCCCTGAGGTTTGACAGAAGAATTGCTTTGAGAACAAAGTATTAATAAGGTGACTCAGTGTTGGCATCAGCCAAAATCTCCCCAGGACACCTGGCTATGCAGTCAGAGCAGCAGTAAGCAGCGGCTACACAGCCAGGCCTACAGGACACACACGGCTGAGATCTAGAATCCCCAATTCCAGGTGTATGGTGGGTTGAGCATGACATTTATCTTGTGTTAATTTACTCCGATTTACAAGAAATTAAATTAATAAAAGTTTGGGGGTTCACAGCTGTATTAGGAAGGGAGCACTGTTTCAAAGCTTGTAAAGGTGAACCGAGGGGTGCACAGGGTAGAGAAGGATGGAGGAACCCTTACAGGTCTGCTAGTTCAAACCACTCATTTGCCCAGAAGAGGAAACTGAAAATAAGAGGAAACTGAAAATAAGAGCAATTCAGTGAGCAGAACAAGGTCCCGAGCAAGTAAATGGAAGAGGAGGACCAAGTCAGCACTTGCAAATGCATGACGGGGACATTCTCACGATAGGCAGGTTTTCAAGTTCCAGTCCCGTGATGAGACTGCAAGTGCACAAGGCATAAAGGAATGACTGAAATTCACTTTCGCCCCCATTCTCAGCCATACCCCCCAATAAAATCACCAGAACCGACAAAGCCTTCGTTTATGTGTGTTTCTGCTCAAAATGACTACCGTTCCGTGCTGTTTCTCAAGAGATGCTTATCTTTTCACTGCTCGTCCGCAAGAGGGAGCAGATCAACAGCAGACAAGGAGAGCTGAGGGTGGCCCGGCCACAGCACGCCCAGAAACCCCACCCGCAGACTGTCCACACCAATGCTGAGGTTTCTTTCATTAAATGCTTTTTTCTGGAAATAAAATCTATTGTTAAATATTTAACAAACATGGACAAAACTTTCTGAAGTCTCAAACCAATCCCAATGAGTCTAAAGTACAAAGACTCATAGGAATTTTTTCTTTCTTTTTCTTTTTTATTTCAGCATATTATGGGGGTACAGATGTTTAGGTTACGTATGTTGCCCTTGCCCCCCTCCCTTAGTCCGAGTTTCAAATATGTCCATTCTTCGGGTGGTGCGCATTGCACTCTTTGTGTGTGCATATACCTGTCCCCTCCTCCCCGCCCAACATCCAATAGATGTTATTCTTATATGTGCATTTATGTGTTGATCAGTTAATACCAATTTGATGGTGAGTACATGTGGTGCTTGTCTTTCCATTC
>NW_012149019.1:2230830-2244274 GCF_000956105.1 Propithecus coquereli
AATTCCCTCAGTCTTTGCTTATCTGAGAATGTCTTTATTTCTCCTTCATATATGAAACTTAGTTTTTCAGCGTACAGGATTCTAGGTGGGGCATTATTCTGTTTCAGAAGAGTGAGAATGGGGCCCCAGTCTCTTCTTGCTTGTAGGGTTTCAGTTGAGAAATCTGGAGTTATTCTGATGGGCTTTCCTTTGTATGTTACTTGTTTCTTTCACCTTACAGCTCGTAGAAGGGCCTCTTTAGTGGCTATTTTGGTCAATCTGATGACTGCGTGACTTGGTGTCTTCCTATTTGCATTGAACCTCCCTGGGGTCTGTTGAACTTCTTGTTCCTGTATATCTAGATTTTTAGCAAGGCCTGGAAAATTCTCCTTTATTAAGTCTTCAGATAGCTTATCCAGCCCTTGAGTGTTTTCTTCTTCACCTTCCGGAACCCCTATCACCGTTAGGTTCGGTTTTTTCACATAATCCCACATTTCTTGTAGGCTTATTTCTTTTCTCTTAATTTTCTGCTCAATTTCTGTGACTGACTTATTTAATTGGAAGGAGTTGTCTTCAATCTCTGAGATTCCTTCTTCTGTTTGATGTACTCTGTTCTTGAGGGTTTCCACAGTGTTTTGTAGTTCCCTGTATAAGTCCTTTATTTCCACGAGATCAGTTTGATTTTTCTTTAATATTTCAATTTCTGTAGTGAATTTTTCTTCCAAGTCCTGGATTTTTTTTGTGGTTTGTGTTGGTTATCCATTTTTTCTTGGATATCATTCAGTTTCCTTGCAATCCATGTTTGAAATTCTTCTTCTGTCATTTTAGTGTTCTGAGTTTGGTTAATGTCCATTGTTGGGGAGCTGTGGGTCCTCTTTGGGGGTGTGCTTTCCGTTTGAGTCTTCATACTTCCAGAGTTCTTTTGCTGGTTCCTTCCCATCTTGATCAGTTGTTCCTTCTTGCCTTTAGATTTTCGTTTGGATAATGACATGCCCTGTTTAGTCTCTGAGCCAGTAGGTGGTGTTTGTGGGTGAGATTCGACCACACCCTTTATGATGAATCAGTAGATGCAGTAAAAGGGTGTGCAGGGTGTCCTCCCTGTCTGTAGGTGGCACTTGCAGGGAGGAGCGAGCTGCAGTGCTGTTTTTGGGTCCTATAGCTAGCTCTTATTCCTCTAGAGAGGCCCTCTTGTGTCTTGGGTGGTGGGTGGGGCCCTGGGATTTCCAGGTATGCCCTTATTCTCCACCTCAGTCGGGGGTGGGGAGTGAGTCTTGGTGGGGCTGGGTTGGGTAAGCCTGCCCTCAGGCTTCACAACTGCTGTTAGCAGGGTCAAAGGTCTACTCTTTGGTTCTGTGCAGAGCTGCCAGGAGGGGCTGAAATGGCTCCACTCAGCTCAAAGTCTGGGCTTGGGGGCTGGGGCAGTCCAAGATCTGCACTCTGGAGCAGGTCTCGCTCCCCTCCACTCTCCCCCTCTCCGTGGCCTCTCCCAGGCCTCTTCCAGCAAGCAGGACCTCAGGCCGATGGATCTCCCCTGTCTGTGAAGTGGGCTGGGAGGTTCCCTACTCAGGATCGTAGCCTGAGCTGTCCTTACTCTACCACTCAGTGGGGGCAGGACCGGGAAGGACTCATAGGAATTTTAATGAACATTTTAAGTATATATCTATTTCCGTGTGTGTATATATGGATGTATGTAATGTGTATGTGTGTATGTATAAGTATGTATGTACATATGTGTCTCTACATATCTATAAATATACCCATATAGAGATATTGAGAGAGAGAAAGAGAAAACTTCTAAGAAATAGAAGTCAGACATTTGCATACTTATCTATGACACAAAAAGTTAAATTTCAAAATCCATACTGCCCAAAATTCTGCGGCATGCAGGATGACCTCAGGCAGGTAAGAACAGGTAAGTACAGGCAAACATAGGCAAACAGAGGTAGAAAGCAAACGGTGTCTTTTCTGAATGTACCACTTTCAGCCTGTTGTGTAATTCTGGGCAATAGAATTTGTTTTCCATAACAGTCTCCCTCATTTTTTACCAATTAGAGCCACTCAGCAAATTCTCACACAAGCAGCATTCTCTGAATCAACCAACCAGGGATCAGGACCAAACCATAACCTCCTGTCATCCCAGCAAGCCCCCCAGAGGTGCCCCAAGCCACACCTGCATTCCGTCAGGCCTGGCACACAAACGTCAGCTCCGTGCATCTCCTAGCCCAGAGCCATGCAAAGGGCAGCCTCCCAGGGGAGCGGGAAGCCCTGGACACACGGTACCTTGACAGCTCAGGGAAGGCTCAGACTGAGTTTTGGTCAGACGAACTGGAAAAGGCAGGCAATGAGAGCGTGAGGACCAGCCTGGAGATCTGCAGAGCCCCTGATCCCGGCCTCGGCCCCTCACAAGCCTCGGATTGGGGCACGCGAGAAGGCCTCCTGCAGGGCAGGCCTGCATCTCTGGCCTTGCCCTGCCAGGGCCACAGCTGCACAGCCTGCTAAGTGCCAGCCTGGACATAGGTGGCAGCAAAGCCTTTGGCTTTGTCAGGCTGCTGCCGCCAGGGATTCCAGAGGAAGGCAGGCCCCTGCCTAGCAATGCCTCTCCCCTGCCAGCTGCTCCCTGTTCTCTAGCAGCGGCAGGGCTCAGGAGGGGCCGCCTTTCCCCTGCAAGTATAAACCAAAAGGGAAAACGAAGGGGCTCCTTCTGCAGCACCCAGCAGGCCTGCCCAGGTCAGCTGAGGAGAGGAAGCGTCCTCAGGGATGCCCTCTGGACGAGCCTCCTTGCTTCTCCAACGTTTGACGGAGAGTAGGATGGGATGAAGGCATCTGGCAGCCATGTAAACAAACATGTCATGCCCGGCACGACACAGATGTGGTCCAGATGAAAGGGTGTGGGCCACGGGGCTGGAGCAGACCCCCACAGCAGGAAGACGCATAAGGTCTTGGGTTGGGGAGGGGAGGGCTGGGATGCCCAAGGCAGTGGAGAAGGGGGCTGGGGCTTGGGAGCAGCTAGTTTCCACCAAGGGCAGAAGGGACGCAAATTTGAACGACCAAGCTGGCCACACCGGTGTGTTCGGAGGCTCTGTCCTGCGTGTGGATCAGAAGAGATGCACTGGCCCTGACCCCACTGAACACTCCACTGCTGTGTTCCAGATGACCATGGCTTGCCTGGCCCTTTCCTTAACAGAGATGCAGGTTTTACGCGACTTCTCCCAGGAAGCAGGTTCAATCTACCTTTCAAGATGTATCCAAGTGTCGGCATGTAACAGAAACACTTGTTTGTGTAAGCTTTTTTCTTCCAGATACCTAAATGTGGGGCGGCTTTTTTTCTTTTTCTTTCTTTTTTTTTTGTCTCACCAAATGAAAGCTGTTTCCAAAGAGTCCCATAAACCAAATGTAAATAGGGCTGATACACCCAGACAGACACACCCACAGCAACCCCGCCTGTTGTCTGCGGTGATGCTCAGAGCATTTTTGTCTGTGTCTTACAAGGATACTGGATAAAACACCAGACGCATTATTCTCAAAGGTCAAAGTACTTTTTTTGAAGGGACAAACAGTCCATGTATCTGAAAATCAATGGAGCTAAGCCCTCTCTTGAATGTCAAATCAGATCCAGGGCCCAGATTGCCAGGAGGGAATGGGCTGACTAGGGGAGAGGGGCAGACTGCACAGGGAGTCCACGATGGTCATGGATTCATGATAAATTTGGTAATAAAAAAATACGTTTTTTATTGGACGAAGTTAGGAAAAAAGCTATAGAAAAACATGAAAAACTTGAATATATATACATTTTTAAAGCCCAACCTATTCAATATTTGTGGATTAAATAAAACAGAGACAAGGTATCAACTGGGGCTCATCAGAATAGAAACATTTATGAAGTCCATTTTAATAATTCTAAGTTTGAGGAACATAAAATTTTCTTTTGCCAGACAGTTGTTCAAACATATAGTCAGCCCTTGGTATCAGTCAAAAGAATCTGCTTACACAACATGTCAGTCTCTGTACCAACTCTGGGGCCACCACGCTCACCAGTGACTCTGTGACCTCAAGCCAAGGCCCAGATTCACACCAGGAGCGAGCTGTCCCTGGCAGCAATGGCAAGAAGGCCCAAGGTGGTGCTGAAGCTGTCTTCGGGGACTGATTTCACGGACTGCAGTTGTGCGTTTTAGGGGACAGCTAAATGCCCTTTGCCCCTGGTTCTGGATACATGCAATGTCTAAAACCTAGAGCAGCTAACGGCAACTGAAAAGGAAAGTCAAGAGAATATTATACATGGTTTTTGAGTAGTTACTTTAGAGCATAAACTCTAATCTCTCCTTACTTCTTCCCCTCCTTCCTTTTACTTATCTCATGACAGTGTGTAGGGACACAAAGAGGGAAGGACATACTCAGGACCTGGAGAAAGAGGCAGAATCACAATTGAGAGGCATGAAAACGACTTTCCTTTTTTGCTTACGTCAACACTGGTGTGGACAAAATTGGAGTTGCCTGGAAATTCATGTACCCATCTCTCCCCAGAGCTAACAAGAGCTGCGAGGACAGCTAACAGGCCACCTGTGCATGCCACGTGTGTGTGTGTGTGCACGCGAGGGTGTACAGGGCAGTGTGTGTGAGACATAGTGTGCCTCACCTCTCCTGTTGTCCCAGGCGTAGAGTTCCTTTATCCCGAGCTCGCTCAGGGACTTGGACAGCTCCAGCTCCTCCCCGGCAATGTTGTCCCTCAGGAGAACCACGTGCTCCGGGCCGACCTCACACTTTGCACAAATGACGGGGAGAATATTCTGGAGAGGTACATCAGGGCTCACGCGCACAACAGCTTTTTGTGTCCGCAGGTAGTTCACTACCAAACGCACAGATTTCTAGAAGAATGCAGACAAAGAGAATTCTATAAGCACATCTTCCCACGAGGGCTTCAACTTCTGTGTTCATTCTAGAACTAAGTGTGGCAGGATTTTGTGTAGCCTGAATCTTTCTTCTACAAATTTAGTGAGTCAGGAGGGAAAATGGCATACTGAATAGTGAAAATAAATGTCTGGAACTATAAATTTATCTTAGACCCTCTTACTAATGAACAAGCTGCTAACAACACAGGGAAATGAGCATCAGTGAGGGCTCTAAATTTAAAATCCAATACATATACCATCTTTCAAGGATTCTGGCCAGACATGAACACAAGGCACTTACATATATTTTCTAAAGGAAAATAGCTTGGAAGTAGTATGGATAATTTAATATAAAGAAAAACCCTCAAAAAATGATATCAAATGTTTGTTTAAGCTGTTAAAGTAGCCACATAAATCTATGAATATCTACATACATATGTATCTATATACACTTGTGTATGTACTATATATATACATATATATAAAGCACACACAGTGTGTACACAAACTTACATGTATTTATATATATACATATATATAAAGCACACACAGTGTGTACACAAACTTACATGTATTTATATATACACTATACAAAACATATTTTATGCTAGAAATATATTTTATTTTTAAAAAATACCAGACATAATAATCAGAAAGAAAAACAGTTTGACTAATGGTGATTCTAAATGACCACAGATAAAGTGGTCCATCAAAAACTTTAACATGTGAAGTTTCATCCAACGGACTTTTATTCAGCCTTTATTGATCACCTGAATTGTGCTAAGATGTTGCACAGTTGGTCACAGTAAACGTGGACTGAACAAAAGAGCAGTGAGGAAGGCCGCGTGCTCCCTCCCAGCCTGAGTGCCAGGGCTCGGTGGCCGTGATAATGATGCATTTTAGGAGGAAAGAGGGAAGCCACTGTCCCTTTACCTGCCTCTCCAGGTGGAATCATGAATATACCTGGGCTCACCTGCCACTGGGCACCAGGAAGTCAAGAGAAGCCACAGGGTGTACACAGGGTTCCTCTTCCTTGGACACTGATTATACTTGAAGAATAAGGGAAAATCTCCTCTGGACATTGCATAGAAGGGCAACGATTAGAATTTACTAACCAGCTAAACCTAGCAATTCACAGGAGATGGACAGTTGGTCAGATTACCATTCTTAAAAGCAGAAAAATTTATCGGCTCTTTAGGAATCTAAAAGAATAAAGTAGCAGCACTGCTTTTAATTGGAGATTAAAGATCCATACATAAGCCTTATTAAAAAGTACGAAAAGCTACTGGAATTAACTTTAGTCAATAATCAAAAGCCTGGAATAAAGCCATGTGTACAGTAATATATTCTCCAAATGCAATGAGTAAATATTTCTGATATCAATTTTTCAAAAGGAAAAATCCTCTCCCCTCTCTCTCGATGTCCAAATCCTCTATAGATCCTGACTGCCTCCTCTGGCAGGAAGAACTCTGTAACTGCACTGTCCAGTAGGGTAGCCACTAGCTTCTTGCAGCTATTTAAATTCAAATTAATTAAAATTGAATAAAACTAAAATCTCAGTTTCTCAATCATACTAGCCACATTCCAAGTGTTCAAAAGCCACGTGTCAATTAAAAATAAAGATTAAAAAAAGAGCCAGGTATGGTGGCATGTGACTATAATTCCAGCCGAGCCAGGAGGCTGAGGCAGGAGGATCACCTGAGCCCAGGAGCTCAAGTCCAGCCAGGACAACATAGTGAAACCCCATCTCAAAAAAAAGAGAGAGAGAGAAAGAGAGAGAAGAAAAGAAAAACCGGCCGGGCACAGTGGCTCACGCCTATAATCCTAGCTCTCTGGGAGGCCAAGGCAGGAGGATTGCTTGGGCTGAGGAGTTTGAGACCAGCTTGAGCAAGAGTAAGACCCCCCCTCTACTAAAAAAATAGAAAAATTAGCCGGGCATTGTGGTGTGCGCCTGTAGTCCCAGCTACTTGGGAGGCTGAGGCAGGAGGACTGCTTGAGCCCAAGAGTTTGAGGTTTCTGTGAGCTAGGATGATGCCACAGCACTCTACTCAGGGCAACGGAGTAAGACCCTGTCTCCAAAAAAAAAAGAAAAAGAAAAGAAAATCCAAAATTAATTGAAATATTTAAGTTACGATAAATGTCAAAAAAGCTACATGTGGTCAGTGACAATCATATTGGAAAGTAAAAAATTATAGACCCTGTCCACCTCTGAAGAAAGTTTTAATAGATAGCTCTACTCTAGAGCAATTTCCATTCTCTAATATATTATATAAAGGAACAATGTTACAACAATAAATATTACTAAATTCTGTCTCCTAAAATAAACTCAGTTAGTGTCTAGCTTGGCCTAGCATAGACGTAGAAACCTCAACCACAACTCTCTGTGTGAGGTACTTATTAATAGCTAAGAAGAGCAACACTGTCTCCTACTCAGTATCTCCTGCACACTCAGACACAGGCATCTACGAACCTCAGGCATTTTAGGTGGGCCAGGTTTAACCTTCTCTTCAGGAACTTTTTCTTTCAGAAACACAGTATGCACATTGAGTGTCCCAACCAAAGTATTTGGCTTAAAACTCAAAGGCTGTTGGGTTTCCGAAGACCGGATCTCAAGGGCATGGTGAGATGGATTCAGGTGATTTTGAAGGCAAAGATCAACAAGTAGGTCCATCATTGCATGGCTGAAAAAAAGAAAACAAATCACGATTATTAGGAATGTCTGCTCTCTCCCTTCTGCCTCGCTGAGCAAACGGGTGAATGAGCAAATTAGATGTGCTTATGAAGAAAGACAACAGTAGCTCATTAATTCCTTATGCATGATTGTATAGCAATATGTTAACATTCTCCACACTGATAAACAACACTACTAAAAGAGCAAAATCATAACAGCTGATCAAAATCATAATAGCTTGGAAAATAGTTGTATTTCTAGTTAAATCCATGAGAATGTTCAATCATCTAAGGTTTGTTAGCACAAATATTTCTTACGGGTGTAAGACACTAAATTTTCAGTTATACACTGAAATGTATGTTAAATACTAAGTTTTCAGTTGAAGAAGTCGACAATTTTCTTTTAGCAAAAACAAACAACAAAAAAAACTGCCATTTTTTTACAAGACAAAAAAGTACCACAAGATAATTATCTTTTTCAAATGTCAAAAATTTTCATAACATCCCCCATCACACAAAATTATTATTACTATGGGAGGGGAGTGACAATTCAGATTATCCCAAAGAACAAAAAATTTCATTTCTATCTGCTATGTTTTCATGGCAGAAAGTTTTTATATTTAAAGCTGACCTCTCTTTTTTCTACAAATTTCCCAAGAAATTGAGCACAGTTTTTTCTCTATCATCTATTTCTTAATAAGTAACTTGCATGGCAATTATTGCAGAACATAATTATGGTTTCCAGGAGTCACCAAATGGATATCTAAAGATCGGGAACTTACAGGTACGTGTAAACACACAAATGCAAGTGGCATCAACAAGATGGAAGAATAGAAGGTCTCCAGCTCATGATGCCCACAGAAAAAAATGATTTGTCAGTCATCCATAAACAAAAATGCCTTTGTAGGAGATTTAGGATCCAAATGAAAGGTGGTTAAACCCAGAAGCCCCTGACTGAGGAGGGATGCTTTGAGAAGTCAGGCCCATATCCTGGTGGCAGGCTCATAGACTTTGGTCCCAGCTGTGGACTGAAAGCGGCCGCTGAGCTGTGGACTCAGCTCAGCATCGTATAGCTCCCTTCCTGCCAACAGTCCCATCTGCCATTTCCTAGGAGGAGCTACACTCATCTGTGTCCCTAGTAACACGCCTGCTGACCTCAGCCCAACTGTGGATACTGAAGTAGCCAGGTGACCTGGCTCCAGTCTTCTCTACCGTGGCCTGGAGTCAGTATTGCCTGTCCAGGGACCTGGTAGGAGACATGTCTCTCCATGACCCTGGTGGTTGGTCCCCCAAACTCAGTCCCAACTGCGGATCCTTAAGCAGCCATGTTACCTGGCTTCAACTCCACTTGACTGAGATCCCAGAGACAATAACATCAGTCTAGAGATCTGGCAGGAGTAGACTGTAGTGACTGGAAGAGATCTTTGCTGCTTCAAATGCACAGATACCAACACAAAGCTATATGGATCACAAAGAGTAAGACAAACATGACACCACCAAAAAAAAACTAATAAAACTCCAGTAACCAACCCCAAAGAAGTAGAGAGTCATAAATTTCTTTAAAAAGAATCCAAAATAATTATCTTTAAAAAAGCTAAATGAGCTTCAAGGGAACACAGATTAAAAAACTAAACAACATCAGGAAAACAATACATGAACAAAATGAGCAATTTAATAAAGAAATATAAGCAATAAGAAAGAACCAAATATAAATCCTAGAGCTGAAGAATATAATGCCTGAACTGAAAATGTCAAATAGAGAGCTTCAAACAGAGTAAGTGAACTCAAAGACAATCCATTTGCAATTAACCAATTAGAAAAGTAAAAAGAAAAAAAGATTGAAAAATAGTGAAGAAAGGCTATGAAACTTATGGAACACCATCAAACAAAGGGGCAGAAAGCCTATTTAAATAAATAATGGCAAAAATCTTCCCAAATCAACAGAAGGAAATAAATATGAAGCCCTAAGATCCTCAAATATATTAAACCCAAAGAGGGCTACACCAAGACACATTACAGTTTATCTCAAACATTAGAGTTTGTCACAAGTAGTAGAGTAAGAGAGAATTTAGAAAGCAGCCAGAGAAAGGCAACTTGTCATATACAAGGGAACCTTCATAAGACTGTGAGTGGATTTATCAGCAGAAACCTTGCAGGCCAGGAGAAAATGGTATGATATATTCAAAGTACTAGACAAAAAATGCCAACCAACAATACTATCAGAAAAACTATAGTTCAAAGACGGAGAGATAAAAGTCTTTACCAGGCAAAAACTAGGAAGTCTTTCACACTAGACCTGATTTATGAGAAGTGTTAAAGTAAGTCTTTCGAGTTGAAATGAAAAGACATTAAAAAACATAATGAAAGCATATGAAAGCATAAATCTGATTGCTAAAGCTAAACACAGAATATTGTAATACTGTAATGGTGCACACAAATCACTTTAAACACTAATATATAAATTATAAGACAAAAATAGTCAGAATAAATATAGCCACAGGACTTTGCTAATGTAAACACAATATAGAAAAAGTAAAATATGACATCAGTTATATAAAGTGTATATGGGGAAATAAAAGTGTAGAGTATCTGCATGTGATTGAAGTTCAGTTGTTATCAGCTTCAAATAGACTGCTATAACTACAAAATATCCTATGTGAATTCTATGGTAACCCCCCCCACACACAAAATGTACAGTAGATACAAAAAAGATAAAGAAAAAAGAATCAAAGCACACCACTAAAACCATCAAACCACAAAGGAAGACAACAAGAGAGGAAATGACGAACACGAGAACTATAATAAAGACAGAAACAGTTAACAAAATGGCAGGTGCAAGTCCTTAACTATCTATAATTATTTGAAATTTAAATGGACTAAAATTTCCAGTTAAGAGATACAGAGTTAATGAATGAGTAAGAAAACAATACTCAACTATATGCTGTCTACAAACGACTCACTTTAGATTTAAGGACACATATAAGCTGAAAATAAAGTGATGAAGAAGGATATTCCATCCAAATAGTAGAGAAAAGAGAGCAGGAGTAGCTATATTTATGTCAGAAAAAATAGACTTTAAGTAAAAAACTGTCACAAGAGACAAAGAAGGTCATTATAAAATGCTAAAAGGGATAATTTAACAGGAAGATCCAACAACATATACACCCAACACAAAAACACCCAAGGCTATAAAGCGGACATTGATAGGTCTGAAGGGAGAAATAGACAGTAATACAATAACAGGTGGGGGCTTCCATACCCTATACCCTATAATGGATGTATCATCTACACAGAAAATCAATAAGGAAACAGAAGAACTGAGCAATGCTATAGATCAAATGAACCTAACAGATACATAATATATCCAGAACTTTGTCCCCAACATCAGAAAAATACACATTCTTCTCAAGAGTGATGGAATATTCTTCAGGATATATAACATATTAGTTGTTTAAAAAGTATTGAAAATTTTAATAAGATTAAAATCATTCCAAGTATCTTTTCCAAACACAATGGACTAACACTAGCAATCAATAACAGTAAAAAAATGAAAACAATTACAAATACAGAATTTGCCGTTCATAGTATCAGGTACCCACAGTTGGAAAATATTAAATGGAAATTTTCAGAAATGACTGATTGAGAAATTTAAGCAGTGTGATGAAATCTTGTGCTGTCCCACCTCATCCTGCCTGGAATATGAATCATCCCTTCATGCTGTGTACTTACTCTACATGCCCATTAGTCACTTAGTAGCCATCACAGTTATCATACTGACTGTCATGGTATTGCACTCCTTGTGTTCAAGTCACCTTTGTTTTACTTGATAATCATCCCAAAATGCAAGAGTAGTGATGCTGGCAATTTGGATATGCCAAAAAGAAGCCATAAAGTGCATCCTTTAAGTGCAAAGGTAAAAAGTTCTTGACTTAATAAGAAACAAAAGAAACTTCATGCTCAGATTGCTAATATCTACAGAAAAATGAATCTTCTATCCATAAAATTGTGAAAGGAAAAGAAATTCATACTAGTTTTGCTGTTGCACCTCAAACTGCAAAAGTTACAGCCACAGTATGTGATAACTTTTATTACAATATATTGTCATAATTATTCTACTTTATTATTAGTCATCGATGTTCGTCTTTTACTATGCTTAATTTATAAATTAAATTTTATCAGAGCTATGTATGTATAGGGAAAAAAACATAGTTTATATAGAGTTTGGTACTATCTGTGGCTTAAAGCATCCACTGGGGGTCTTAAAACATATCCCCCTCAGATAAGGGGGAACTATTGTCCAGGGAAACTAAACAATACATTCTTGAATAACCACTGGGTCAGAAATGAAATCAAAAAGGAATTTAAAAAATATCTTGAGACAAATGAAAATGAAAACTCAACTTACCAAAAATGATGGGATGCAGCAAAACTAATACTGAGGGAGCTTTGTAGCATAAGTTCCTACATTAAAAAAGAAGACATATCTCAAACAACCTAACTTTACACTTCAAGGAGCTAGAATAACTAAGCCCAATGTTAGCATAAGGAAGGAAATAATAAAGATTATTGTAACAAAAATAGTTGAAATAGAGAATAGAAAAATAAAATCAGCAATCTCTTGCCTAGACTAAGAAAAAAGAGAGAAGACAAATAAAATCAAAAATGAAAGAGGAGACATTATAATAGATATCTCAGAAATAAAAAGTATCACTAATAATAATATACAATATTACAATAATATACAATATTGTATAATAAACAATAATACACAAATTGGACAATCTAGAAAAAATGGATAAATTCCTAGACACATACAACTTACCAAAACTGAATCAAGGGGAAATTAAAATCCTGAACAGACCAATAACAAATAAGGAGAGTGAATCAGTAACTAAACCTCACCACAAAGGAAAGCTCAGGACCAAATGGATTCATGAAAAATTCTACCAAATAGTCAAGGAATAATTAATTCCTTTCTTCTTGATTCTAAAAAGCATTATTTCAATGCTTCTTAAACTCTTCCAAGATACAGAAAAAGAAGGAATACTTTCAACCAAATTTTATGAGGCTAGCGTAGCCCTGATACCAAAGTCAGACAAAGGTCCCAAAAGAAAAGAATAGCACAGGCCAATACCCCTGATGACATGGATGTAAAAATTCTCAATAAAATATTAGCAAACAAAATTCAACAGTACATTAAAAATATTTTATACCATGACCAAGTGGAATCTAACCCCACGATGCAAGGATGGCCCAACAGAAGTAAATCAATCAATGTGATACAACTTATTAACAGAATGAATCATAAAAATCACATAATCATCTCAACTGATGCAGAAAAGGCACCTGACAGAATTCAAAATACATACATGATAAAACTCTCAACAAAATAGGTAGAGAAGGAACTTACCTCAACACAATAAAAATCACATATGAAAAGCTCACAAGTAACATTATAATCAACAAAGAAAAACTGAAAGCTCTTCCTTTAAGATCCATACAAGGCAAAGATGCCCAGTCTTGCCACTTGTATTCAATATAATGCTGGAAGTAAGTCCTAGCAGAGACATTAGACAAGAAAAATAAATAAAAGGCATGTGAATCAGAAAAGAAGTAATCTCTGTTTGCAGATGACATGATCATACACATAGAAAACCCTGAAGACTCAATGACAACAAAAAACTTAGAAGTAATAAATAATTTCAGTAAAGTTGCTGGATACAAAATCAATATAAACAATTGGTGGCATTTCTATATACAAACAATGACCTATCTAAAAAGGAAATTAAGAAAATGATGCCATTTACAACAGCAACAAAAAGAATACTTAGGAATAAACTTAATTAAACAGGTGAAAGACTGGTACACTGAATATTATAATACATTGATGAAAAAAATCACGGATGACA
>NW_012149019.1:2244596-2354402 GCF_000956105.1 Propithecus coquereli
GACCTTGAGCGATCCAGCTGCCTCGGCCTCCCAGAGTGCTAGGATTATAGGCGTGAGCCACTGCGCCCAGCCAGAATTAGTATTGTTTAAATGTCCATACCACATGAAGAGACCTACAGAGTCAATGTGATCCCTATCAAAATCCCAATGGCATTCTTCACAGAAACGGAAAAGAAACAATCCCAAAATTAATACAGAACAATAAAATATATTGAACAGTCAAAGCAATCTTAAAAACAAAGTTGGAGAGGTATCACACATCCTCATTTAAAAATATTTTACAAAGCTACATAATCAAAGCAGCATGGTACCTGAATAAAACCAGACACAAAGACCAATGGAACAAAATAGAGTTCCCCAAAATAAATCTACATGTTTGGAGTCAACTGATCTTCACCTAGGATGCCAAGAACACAATGGGGAAAGCAGCTCTTCAATAAACAGTGCTGCGAAAACTGGGTATCCACATGCAGAAAAATGAAATTAGACCCTACCTCACTCCATATACAAAAATCATCTAGAAATAAATTAAAAGACTTAAATGTAAGACCTGAAACCATAAACCTATAAGAAGAAAACATAGGGAAAAAGCTTCATGACATTGGTCTGGGCAATGACTTTTTGGGAATGACACCAAAAGCTTGGGGAACGAAGCATGAGTGGAGAAATGGGGCTGCATCAGAATGAAAAGCTCTGTGCAGCAATGGGAACAATCAACAGAGAGGAAAGGAAACCTACAGAATGGGAGAAGAAATCTGCAAACCATATATGCGATAAGAGGTTAAATCTAAAGTAGATAAGAAACTCAAACAACTCAAGAGAAAATAACCAAATTTAAAAAATGGGGTAAAGACCTGAATAGACATTTCTCAAAATATGACATACGACTGGCCAAGAGGTGTATGAAAAAGTGTTCAACATCACTATCAGGAAAATACAACTCAACACCATAATATCACCTCACGGCTATTAGGATGGCAATTATAAAAAAGACAAACAAGGGGGTGAAAAACGGCGGGGTAGAGGTGACCTCCTGGCTCGCTGCTCCCAGAAAAAGAGGTGAAGAACTCGGTCTGCTACACATGACTGGATCGCTCCCCCGCAAGGATAGCGTTGTGAAACTGCAGAGAAGCAGTGTGGGACACACAACACAGGAAAAAAAAGGTGAATGGGAGATACAATAGCCAAGTCTGGAGAGTACTAGATAAACAATAGAGAATAGAGCATGGGACGGCTGCAGCGGCCCGGCCAGCGGGTTCAGTGGCATCCGATCCACAGAAGGACGCCCTGAACCCCCACTGACCTCCACACCCACTCAGACAGGGATGTGCCTGAAGTCGGTGCAAAAATCGCAGCACGAGACGGCAGGCTCTGTGGAGAGGGGATAATAGCGGGAAACATCTAGAACTCCCCCATGTTCCGTGCTAGGACTGCACTGGGCGGGGGAGGGACTGGTCTGAGCTACCGCTGGAGGGAGTTAGGAGACAGGTACCTCGCCTCTGGTGGTCAACGGGTCCAAAACACTGAAAAGGGGCCTCTACCCTGGAAACCACTACAATTAGACGGGCTCAGGGCAGGTCAGAAAGAGCAAGACCTCCTGTCAGACAGGCGGGAGACTGCGGGAGGGTGACACATAAGAGACAGCAGGCGTCCTGATGACTCAACTCCCCAATCTGGCATCCGCCAACTCCTGAACAGTCGCCCCCAGCACTGGTGCTCTGTGGGTGGGTGGCTGCCATTTTTGGGGTCCACAATCCGGATGCTGTGGTGCACTAGGGTTTCGGACAGCACCCCTCCTCCAGCCCGGGAACTCTCGCTCTGGGCGTGACAGGCTCGGCCCTTCCGCGACCTACTGTCAGCTAGCCGGGCCTGTATCCATGGGCGAATTTTGAGTCTTTCCCCACAATGCACGTTCTCCAGCCGTGGGAGGCCACTACCTGGGGGATTCCTAGGCGCTGGGGCACTGGGTGGTCTCAGGCATCACCCCTCCCCTAGTGCAGAGACTTTTGCACGAATAGTGGGCTCCGCCCTTGGAGGTAGGGAGAAGCAAGAAAAGCCACTTTCCCTATGTGACTGGCATGAATCTGCAGGGCCTTGGCACACCAATTATTGGCAGCCCAGTGATTCGGCCTGCCAGACTGGCTTAGGTTATCTAACAAGATCATAACTCTAGGGCCTGCTCTCTGCATCCGGGTTCCTGCCGACAGTGGGGTGCGTGGTCAAGGAAGGAAAATCCTGGCCAGAGGCCCCAGCAGGTGCACCAAGTAATCCCTCCCATCAGGAGCAGCCTCCCAAGCATGGTGGAAGAACCCTGAATAACATATTAGCGGCTCCCCCTAGCGGCAGATCAAGCAACTATGGAAGCACACACATCCAGGCAGGTAGGCAGCAGCTGCCATCTGCTTTGCCCCTCCCACCACTTTAAGGGGGAATAGGGTCCAAGTAACCCTCAGGAGTGGCAACACCCTTCCTAAAGATTGGGGCATTAGTACTGATCACCCAGGGACAAGAAACCAACACAGAGATATCGGATTACCTCGATACCTGGCTCCTCCACACAATCTACAACCAACGGCAGAGAGGGTAACCCCACAGGTAAACACAGTGCCCTCCATCTCAAGCTATTAGAAGGCAGTGGCCTTGTACACACATGTGCAACTCACCACGTGGGAGCTTAAGCTAGGGGCCCAAACTCACTAATCTCTACTGGCAAGAGGTGAAGACAACAGGTCAGAGGTAACTCAACTTGCCAAAATACCTCTAAGGCAATAAAAGAACAAAGGGATTCCTTCCACCACAGTCAAGGAATGTCCTTTGGCGGCTTGAAGTTAAAAGCACCAACCAGTCCTAGCACTCCCAGTTCTCAATCAAATGCCCTGATGAGAAAGAACCAGAAAAAGAACACAGGGAACATGAAAGAGCAGAGAGAAAAGTCACCCCCAAAAGATTTTATGAGACCCTCAAAATCAGATACTAATTTAAATGAAATGATTAAATTGAAGGAGGAAGAAGTCTAAATATGGATTATAAGACAATTCAATGGAATTAAAGAGAAAATAGAAACCCAACACAAAGAAGCCATGAGAACAACACAGGAAATGAATGCAAAATTTTCTAAAGAAATTGAAATATTATGAAAAAACCAAACAGAAATCCTAGAAATGAAAGAGGCATTCAAGAAACTTCAAAACACAGTGGAAAGCCTTAAAAATAGAATAGATCACACAGAGGAAAGAATCTCAGAGCCTGTAGATAATGCCTGTGTGCTAAACAAATCAGATGAAGAAAAAGAACACAGAAGCAAGAGACAAAAACAGAACATACAAGAAATGTGGGATTATGTAAAGAAATGAAATATAATAATTATAGACATCCTAGAGAGAAAGAAGAAAATACACAGGGACTGGAAAATGTATTTCTTGGAATACTGGAGGAAAATATGCCTGGCCAGGCCAGAAACCTAGATATCCAGATACAAGAAGCACACAGAACTCCTGGGAGACTCAACATGAAGAGGTAATCACCACGTCACATAATTATCAGACTGGCCAAAGTAAACACAAAAGAGGCAATCCTTCAAGCAGTAAGACGAAAACAACAGATAACCTAAAAAGGAAAACCTATCAGACTAACTGCAGACTTCTCAACTGAAACCCTACAAGCCAAAAGGGACTGGAGACCCATCCTCAATCTTCTAAAACAGAATAATTGCCAACCTAGAATTCTTTACCCAGCAAAACTAAGCTTCACCTACAAGGGAGAAATAAAGACTGTCCCACACAAGCAATCACTGATGTAATTTGCAAAGACCAGACCTGCTCTGCATGAAGTACTCAGAGCTGCGTTACACACTGAACAGCACAATAGACACCCACCAAATTAAAATCATTCAAGAGTTAAAGTTCAGAACCTAGATTCCACAATGGCTCAAGAGATAAAATAAAACAACAAGAATTTACTCAACAATATGAACAGAAATCTACCCTAAATATGAATCCTCTCAATAAATGTGAATGGCTTGAATAGTCCTTTGAAGAAACATAGACTGGCTGAGTGTATAAAAAATTATAAGCCAAGTATCTGCTGTCTCCAGGAAATACATCTAACCCACAAAGAAGACGCTTTTAGACTCAAGGTCAAGGGTGGGAAAACAAACTTCCAGGCAAATGGAAACCAAAAGAGAGAGGGAGTAGCAATTTTGCTTTCAGACAGCATAAATTTTAAAATAGCAAAAGCAAAGAAAGGGAAAGATGGTCACTATATAACGGTGAAAGGAAAAATCCAACGAGAAGATGTAACAATTCTTTATATCTATGCACCCAACACAGGAGCACCCAGGTATATAAAGCAAACCCTGTTTGATCTAAATAGCATGATAAATAGTAATGCCATAGTATCAGGGGATTTCAATATCCCACTGTCTGAACTGGACAGATCCTCCAAACAAAAAATAAGCAAAGAAATAATGGACTTAAACAGAGCTCTAGAACAAGTGGGTCTAAAAGACATCTACAGAATATTCTACCCATATGAAGCCAAATATACATTCTTCTCATCAGCTCATGGAAATTTCTCCAAAATCAGCCACATCTTAGGCCACAAATCAGACCTCAGCATATTGAAAAAATAGAAATTGTACCATGTATCTTTTCAGACCATAGTGGTATAAAACTAAAGATCAATTCCAACAGAAATACTCACCACTTCACAAAGTCTTGGAAATTAAACACTTCATTGCTGAATGACTATTGGGTCAAGGAGGAGATCCAGATGGAAATCAAAAGACTCTTCGAACTAAATGATAATGGGGACACAAGTTATCAAACTCAGTGGGATACAGCAAAAGCATTCCTGAGAGGAAAACTAATAGCATTAAATATTCACATCCAAAAGACAGAAAGTTCACAAATCAACAAACCAATAAACCATCCCAAGGAACTGGAAAAGGAAGAGCAAATTAATTCTAAACCTAGCAGAAGAAAGGAAATAACTAAGTTCAGAGCAGAATTAAATGAAATTGAGAATAAAAAAACCATACAGAAGACCAATAAAACGAAAAGCTGGTTTTTTGAACAGATAAACAAAATTGATAGCCCTCTTGCTAAATTGACAAGAACTAGAAAGGAAAGGACTTTAATAAACTCAATCAGAAATGAAAAAGGAGAGGTCACTACAGACATCGTGGAAATACAAAACATTATCTTTGAATACTATAAAAATCTATATGCTCAAATACTACAAAATGTGGAGGAAATGGGCAAATTCTTGGAAACACACAACCTCTCTAAGCTGAATCAGGAAGAAATAGAATTCCTGAATTTTACCAAATCTACAAAGAAGAACTCATACCCATATTGCAGAAATTATTCCAAAACATTGAGGAGGATGGTATCCACCCCAACTCATTCTACAAAGCCAATATCACCTTGATACCAAAGCCAGGAAAGGATATAACAAAAAAAGAAAACTACAGACCAATATCCCTCATGAGTATAGATGCAAAAATCCTCAACAAAACCTTAGCAAACAGAATCCAACAGCACATCAAAAAAATAATTCATTAGGATCAAGTAGGCTTTATCCCAGAGACACAAGGCTTGTTCGACAAAAGCAAATCTATAAATGTAATTCACAACATAAATAAAAGCAAGAATACCATATGATTATCTCAATAGACACAGAAAAAGCATTTGATAAAATCCAGCACACTTTCATGATAAAACCCTTAACAAAATAGGCATTGATGGGACATTCCTTAAAATTATTAAGGCCATATACGATAAACCCACAGCCAATATCATATTGAATGGGTAAAAATTGAAAGCATTTCCGCTTAGAACTGGAACCAGACGAGGTTGCCCACTATCTCTACTTGTATTCAACATAGTGCTGGAAGTCCTTGCCAGAGCAATCAGATGAGAAGGGAATTAAGGTGTCCAAATGAGGGAAGAATAGGTCAAACTTTTACTCTTTGTTCATGATTTGCTATTATATCTAGAAAATCCCAAGGACTCAACCAAGAGACTCCTGGCATTGATGAACGAATTCAGTAAAGTCTCGGAATACAAAATTAATGCACACAAATCAGTGGTATTCATATACGCCAATAACAGTCAAGCCAAAAATCAAATCAAAGACACAACACCTTTACAATAGCATTAAAGAAAATTAAATATTTAGGAATATATTTAACAAAGGAGGTGAGAGATATTTATAGGGAGAACTATAAAACATTGAGAAAAGAAATTGTAGAAGATGCAAAGAGCTGGAAATTCCTACCATGCTCATGGATTGGTAGAATCAGTGTTGTTAAAATGTCCATTCTATCTCAAGTGATCTACAGAATTAATGCAACTCCTATCGAAATCCTACCATCATTCTTTATAGATTTAGAAAAAATAATTCTACACTTTGTATAGAACCAGAGGAGACCTCGTATAGCCAAAGCAATCTTAAGCAAAAAGAACAAATTGGGAGACATCAGTCTGCCAGACTTGAAACTTTACTACAAAGCTATAGTAACCAAAACAGCATGGTACTGGCACAAGAACAGAGATACAGATCTTTGGAATAGGACGGAGATCCCAGATGTAAAACCATCCTCATATTGTCATCTTATCTTCGATAAAGCAGACAAAAGTATACACTGGGGAAAAGAATCTCTATTCAATAACTGGTACTGGGAAAACTGGATATCCACATGCAGAAGACTGAAACTGGATCCCCACCTCTCACCTCTCACAAAAATCAACTCGCGATGGATAACAGACTTAAACCTAAGATGCAAAACCTTAAGAATTCTGGAAGAAAATGTAGGGAAGACTCTTTTAGACATCGGCCTAAGTAAAGAATTTATGAAGATCCCCAAAGCAATCACAGCAGCAACAAAAATATACAAATGGGACCTGATCAAATTAAAAAGCTTCTGCACAGCCAAGGAAATTATTGTTAGAGCAAATAGACGACCTACAGGTTGAGAGAAAAAATTTGCTTTCTATACATCCAATAAAGGGCAGACAGCAAGAAGCTATATAGAACTTAAGAATATCAACAAGAAAAAAAAACAAACAACCCCATCAACAAATGGGCAAAGGACATGAACAGAAACTTTTCAAAAGAATACAGACTAATGGTCAACAAACACATTAAAAAAGTGCTCAACATCTCTAATTATTAGGAAAATGCAAATCAAAACCACAATGAGATATCACCTAACTCCAGTGAGAATGGCCTTTATCAAAAAGTCTCAAAATAACAAATGCTGACATGAATATGGAGAGATTGGAACACTCTCACACTGCTGGTGGGACTGCAAATTAGTACAACCCCTGTGGAAAATAATTTAGAGATACCTCAAAGAGCTAAAAATAGAAATGTCATTTGATGTTCCCACTACTAGCAATCCCACTACAAGGATTCCCAGCAATCCCACTACTAGGCATCTATCTAAAGGAAAAAAAGACATTCTATAATAAAGACATCTGCACTCAAATGTATATAGCTGCACAATTTACAATCGCAGCTGAGTTAGACCTTAACTCAAAAAAAAAAAAAAGAGAAGGGAATCCTACCACACGCGACAATATGGATGCACCTGGAGGACGTTACACTAAGTGAAACATGCCAGGCGCAGAAAGGCAAACACGGCATGATCTCACTTATATGTGGAATCTAAAATAGTTGAACTCATGTAAGCACAGAGTAGAATGGTGGTTTCTGGGGTGGGAGGATGGGGAAGTGGTCAAAAAACAAAGTTTCCCTTTAGCAGGATAAGTTCTGGGGATCTAACGCGCAGCATGGAGACTACAGCTAGCAACACTGTACTGTATACTTGAAATGTGCTGAGAGGGTAGATCTTCAGTGTTCTCACCACACGGTATCTATGAGGTGACGGGTATGTTAAGTAGTTTGATTGTGGTGACCGTTTCACAAATATATATGTATATCAACATCAAGTTGTACACCTTAAATATATGCAATTTCTAGTTGTTGATTATACCCCCAATAAAGCTGAAAACAAGAAGAAAGAAAAAGAAAATTACTATTCCCAAGAGGCACTTGGTACAGCAGGTATTCATTTTTTTGGTTAATGAAATGGAAGGAAACTGGCATAACAGTACGTATTTAATTCAACAAATGATTACAGATCACCTACTGGGTGTAGCACATTACCAGGTCACTTGGAATGCTCTAAAATAAATAAAACCTTGTCTCTGAACTCAAACCAAGTAGAGCCCTAGGTGCTGGCCCTGGCTACGGTCCCTCATTCACTCCTCTCTGACCCTGAGCATGGGTTGCTGCTAGGGCCCTAACACTGACCCATAAACCCACAGGCAAACTCAACCCTCAAAGATTACCCAAAATGTCCTATTTCTCATTCAACTGCTACAAGAAAAGAATATCAATAATGTTGTGATTGATACAGTCTTCAAAGCTATCTCTGTGACAATGTCCAGGAAATGACTATGGAGCATGTGCCAACCAGGGGACACAGGGACACCCCAGGAAGCAGAGGCCTAAGCCACGGAGTGCCTGGTCAGGCCACGTACCACAGCTGGCGCTAGCCAGGAACTGCTGTGAACTGATTCTTCCAGCTCCTGGTTAGAAATCTTTATCTCAACGCGAGCCCAACAAAACAAAACGGAGCATATCGCCACACACTCCAAGACACAATATTCCATTGAAAAGCCTCGGTACAGAAATTAGACTTCTTAAAAATGCCAAAATGACACTATACAATCGATTCCCATTCACTGTCTACCTGCGACAGGCCCAGGGCCACCCCGTGCACTTCTCTTTATCTCCTCTAGTCCGCGTGACGTCTGCGGACAGCAGGGGCCTCCCTGGGTTCCCACCGGGTCTGTCTGATGCCCTCCTGCTCTCCCTCTCTCATCCTCGCCCAGAATCTGTCTCCATCCAATTAGCAGATAAAACTCAATAGTCAAAGAACACAAAACGTACACAAAGGCTGCCAGTGCTCTCCTCTGTTCTTTCAGTCCAGTAACCTGTCTGCTCAGAGAGATGCGTGTTGGGGAAGGTGGCAGAGGGCCCAGCAGCTCCCCTGCTTTTCCCCATCACAGACGAGGAACCCGCCTCGCCACAGCGGAAGCCAGCACTGGTCACCGGGTGCGCGGCGGAGCCGGCGACGCAGGCCTTCCGGCCGCGGCCCGACACGGGATGCAGCCAGGGAGCGTGCCGCAGCCTGAAAGCCACAGTCCCATTTCCAAATCCACCCCCCAGGGTGGCTGGAGCACAGTGCCCGGCACATGATTGCTAAATAAATGATTCCTTTGTTCTTATCTTTCCTATTTTGGATTCTATGTGGAATTAGCCCAGCTCAGGGAGAAAGTAATATTTATCAACAACCCACCTGCTCAAGTTTACTACTCAATTTGGAGAAGAGGAGAGAAGGAGGCAAAAAAACTCTCACCCCACGACACTGTAAGAGCAAGAGAATAAACCCCATCACCGGACATGGGTGACCACACGAGCTTACAGTACTTGAAGAACACAGAACCCACTGCCCTCCCAAGCTGGAGGAGCACGTTGGACACCGTCCCTTCCTGGTGGGCGGCACCTGCTCCCAGGACTGAGGGCTCCACCGGGAGTCAGGAGGCGCTCAGGCTGCGATCGCGGCGCTGCTCTCGCACAGGCCGCCGCTGTTGCCAGTGCCAGGTGGACACGGCTTTCTAATGAAGGCCTGATTTGGCCACACTGAAGGACCTAGATACACACAAGTCAGAACACGTGGGGACACGGGTCCAAAAGCATGAGCTCATCTACCGTGTTTCCTGCAGAGTCTGACACTCTGTGGGACTCTTCCCAGGCTCTTTTAAAATATGACTTGATTTACTACTTTTCCACTGCACACTTGCCTGGAACATGTCCTCACACAGTGAGGTGAGGGGTGGCACTTCTGCACTCTACACCGCACCCTTTAAGCTGCTACTGGCTGACATTTTCAAATGCCAGACTCCAGTGGGCCGGCCAGCTGTTTCAGGCGCCTGTGATGCTACTGGAGAAATTCACCCAGAGAGAGAGAAGCCAGCCCCAGTGCAGTGGCAGCACCTGACAACGGACAGAGCAGTGCTGGGCTGCTGCCGACTCCATGGGCTTTCTTTACAGATTCATTAGATCCCGGCCTGCCTCCATCTCCCGTGGACAAAGGATTAATGAGTCTCTAGTTGGCTATGTGTACAGCCTCCACAGGATCTCAGTGGGTCACTAAGAGGCTGCCCGGGCACTCTGCACATTCTCACCATTTCCTGAGACTGGCCTCCCCTCCTCGCCTCCCACCCGCCCTCTGCTGGAGCAGTCCCCACCCTGATCTGCAGCACTGTACACACCGGCCCTTTGGTTAGGGGCCGGGCATCTCTCCCCACAGCAGCGTGTGATTCGGGGCAGGCGGTGGGATGGGGTCCTGGTACCACCGCTCACTGCTCCGCTGACCTGGCCGGCTGACGGCACTCTCTGTGCCCGGTTTCCTCGCTGTCGAGGGCAGAATGAGGGTGCCCCCCTCACAGGGTGGCTGGAGCACAGTGCCTGGCATGTGCTTGCTAAATAAAGGATTAATTCGTTCTTACCTTTTCTATTTTGGATTTTATATAGAATTAGCCTAGCTTAGGGCAGAGGATTCACCTGTCTATACGTGGATGAATGCCACCTGGCATCCATCAGGCATAGCAAAACAAAGTTTTCTCAATCTTGCAAAGAATGAAACTAAGACATTAGATGCTGTCAGAATGCCAGATGGAGTTAGGTGTGCTAAGGAAGTTGACCAGGGCTAGGGATCCCCCAGCCTCAGAGATGATCCCATATGAACACAATTTCAGTGACTTCAGGGACCTCAAGGAAATCTCAAACTCTCTCTCCTCACCTGTCTACATTCAGGTTAAACCTCAGGTTCTCTGGAAGAATAAAAGACAGTAACGGGGCGGGGGAGGGGGCAGGAGAGCAGATCTCAGCCTGCTCTCCCATTCCTCCTCAAGGCTTTTTCTTCCAACTTCTTTAACCCTCTGTTCCCCAAACGTTTTTTAAGTGCTCATAATATAGAGGTAAAATTTATTTGTTGGTATTTGTTATGGTCTTCATTTTTAAATTTAAAAAGTGTATTTATATTTTCTTTGAAAATATTATTTTCCAATTGTGTACAGACTGCAAACAATTTTTGCAGGAGTCAGTGGCTTCAGTAAGAAAAGAACTAGTCTTCTTTCACACGTGTTCTTTTTAAAATCCTAGCAGAGCACCAGACAGAGAAATGAGTGGTCTGTGGCAACGTCCGTCCCCGGGCAGAGGGGCCACTGAGACGCCGGATGACTGCTGCAGGCCCTCTGGGGAGCACACGTTTGGGACATGAAAGTCAGAGGGGCCAAGTCCTATTTCCACCAGGCTGTGGCCAATTAATAAATTGCCCTCCTCTAATTGAGGGGACTTCTATCTAAATCACAAGCGGCTGCCCTACCAGATCGTCAGAACCGGTTCAGCGTGGAAATGCTCTGACAAATACTCCCGTCTGTGAAGAGAAGGCTGCTGAGGATGGTTCAGCTGCCTGCACCCCTATTTCCTACAGCCCTGTTCGTGCCATCACACCAGTGAGACCCTCGGCTCGTTCTCAGGACCATGTGCTCATCTAGGTACCCCTGACATGTAGCAGAGCCAGTGACGTGCCCTCTAGCAGGGAGTCTCCAAGTGTAATATGCAGCCCCAACCGTCAGGACTTTTTGTAACCAGATCGCTGGGCCCTGCCTCAGGGTTTCTGATTCAGCAGGTCTGGTAATCTGCATTTCTGACACATTCCCAAGTGATGCCAAAGCTGCTGGTCCAAGGACCCCACTTGGAGAACTACTAGACTCTAAGTGCTCAAAACGTGCACACACACTTAGTACCGTTATGTATTGACTGAGTAAGTGGGTCGCTCAGTTTCAAGTTTACAAATTACTTTCAGGTAGCTACTTCCTGACACAGTGTTAAAACAAACAATTTGCATGAACTGTCAAATCTTAAACTGGTCCAACGGGGCCTCATTTCTTGTGTGGGACCAAGGCCGGCATGTGGCCCTAAGCTCCAGCGAGGCAAACTCTAGTGTAACAGAGTCAGAGCAAGCCCTAGGAGAAAGTCCCGTCTGGCCACTTGACACGGCATCGGAGAGGCCCAGCAAGATGCGGGCAGGGCCCTCCATGGCAGTTCATACTGTCAAGGTCCCCCACAAAGGGCAGAACAAAGGAAAGTCAGGGGAGAGCCAGGTGACCCAAAGGAGCCCAGAGCCAGGGGAGCCTGCTGGTCAGAGGCAAGGCTCCAGGTACGGGGCTGGGGTCTCCAGCAAGAGGCCTGGGCCCGGCCTCGTGGACTGGGGCACAAGGAAACAGGGCAGCAGCAAAATGGCCTCGCAGGGATAAGACAGAAGCCCAGTCATAGAGGCAGGACCCACGGCTAATGCCAGAGCCACAGTCGGGAAGATGCTGTCGGACCTGAGTGTCAGCCACACGCTCACCAAATCCAGTTGCCTCTGGGGCCAGGGAGCTGCCCTGTTTGGAAAGGGTCTGATGGTGTGGATTTAGGGAGAGGTGGGGGCTGTGGCTAACTGGAAAGGGTGTGCCTTCTCTAAAGGCGTTCAAATTGTAAAACTGTTTGAAGGGTAATGCTGGTTAGAGTCCCTTGACCTGGAGAGAGATGTATAGAGGCTGGGAACCCAGGAGAACGTCAGTCATCCTGCCCAGAAGGGATGTCACAAGATAGGCTCCCTGGACAAGGGTGAACAGGTGATCTCACACACGCAGTGTATTTTGGTTGTGTTCAACCTTTAGGCATCCCTTTGCTGACCACAGTAACTTGCGCTTTCTTAACTCTGGCCTCTCCATCCTTTGACCTACATCTTGGCAGTCACCTAACTTCAGAATCTAGATCGTTCTGTGTCCAGGTTATAATTAAGCTAGGTGTTTTACATGTGATTCTCACTTGGTGGATGATTCAAAAAGTACCCTTGGGAAACATGGACACAGCCAATTACCCTTAAAATGCCCTGTTAGTGTTTGTCTTTAAAACTTCATGTTCTGCATGCCTGCTCTGTCCCTCCGGCTAGAGTGCAGAGGCATCATCATAGCTCACCGCAATCTCAAACTCCTGGGCTCAAGCAATCCTTCTGTCTCAGCCTCCTGAGTAACTGGGACTACAGGCATGCACCATACTCAGCTAATTTTTCTATGTTTTTATAGAGATAGGGTCTTACTACGTTGCTCAGGCTGGTCTCAAACACCTGGCCTCAAGTGATCCTCCTGCCTCAGCCTCCCAAAATGCTGGGATTACAGGTGTGAACCACTGCACAGGCCTTGCATGCTACCTTTAATATAAAACGATTTCCCTCTAGGTTTGAAGAAAATTAATACTCTTGATGCACCAGTTTTCTCGCGACTTGCCTAGCTCTAGAACAGAATCTCACGTCCCCAATGGCACGTGCAGTCTCTTTGGGATTTGGCCACCCAGGTGCCCAGGCCTACGAACCACCCCCCTTCTCAGTCTAGGTTCAAGCAACATTGAACTACCTGCTTCTTACGTAAACCAGTCATTCTGTAAATGCTATTTATTTCCTCTGCTTGCTTTTCCCAGTGCCTCATATAGTGATTGAATATATATTTTGAACAATGAATAAATATTTTTATGTTCTAATCCATCAAGATTTCCTAGTATGAGACCTCCCCTATGTATGATTGGTATAATATCAGTATCAAAACCAACAGCACCTTCTGTGAAGTATTAAACAGGGGGTTTAATAAGAACATCCCACTTTACTGAGGACAAAGAGTTTATAATTTATGGCCGACCCCTAGCCTGTCACTCCTCATAGGGAAGACCTCGTGAAGGAAATATCAGTCACTGGATGCTGATGATCCCGTTCTGCAAACCAGTGGGTTTTTGTTTGCTATTGTTTTGTTTTTAGCTTCTCTTGGCTGGAGCCCAAACAAAGCCTTAATGAAGCAGCAACATCGTTGGGAGGCGTGGGGAGGCCACTCGGAATGGCCAGTTAGGGCCCCCATGACCAAACGCACCACACGCTGATATGCAAGCTCAGCGAGACTGGCCTCTGGTTCGGATTACCAAGGCGGGCTCTGTGCCCCAGGAATTTACTCTATTTAAAGGGTATTCTTCAAACAGAAACAAAACCACACTGGGCTGTTAACCCTGTTACTTAGAGAATAGCCTTCCTCTGGGCCTACGAGCCAGCACATGGCATCCAAACTGCCCATTCTAACTTCCCTCCCTTCGGCCCCCTGGGCAGGAGCTCGCTGTGGGAACAAGGCTGAGGCCGCAGGCCCTTCAGGAGCCGCCAGCAGGCAACACACATGCTCCATCAACACCCTGAGGGACAGACTAGGGCTGGGGGTCCCTCCGAGCCTCCCTGCCCTGCACCTGGGAACAGGTGAGCTCTCTACAGGAGCGTGGAGCCCAGCGCCTGATGCTGTGAGGGTCCTGTGCTGTCTTACAAAAAAAGACCTAAAATTCCCTGCACAGGAGTAAGTCTGTCTGTTGTAAAGCGGGTGCAGTGGCCCATAGCGGCAGAATCCCAGGACTGAATATCGAGGGCGATTTCCTCTATCCTGCAAAGGAGTGGCATGCCTTCTCCCACCCCAGCCCCTTGGCTGTGTGCTAACATGGCCATGACGGAGGGACCACAGCAAAATGACACAGCCCCAACACTCTAAGTGCCTGATACCCTTTTGTCCAGCTGCTGTCTGGCTTAGGCCATTGTCTCTGCAAAGATCTTCTCTTTACTTGTGCCCCAGTTAAAGTGATGGGACAGTGGCCTCTATCCGGCAGCCGTGAGGGCGCTGGTAGCTCCATCCTTAAGGCAGCAGCCAGGACGTGTTCCTTAAGAGCAGCCCAGAGCACCGATTCTCAAGTCTTAACCTGTAAGAAAAGTCCTGGAGTATTATTTATGTTTCTAAATGCAAGGGAAGCTAAAAAGAAAAAATCACTGTGGCTTGCAGAAGTGGATCATCAGCACACAATTACTAATGTGTCCTCTTCGTGAGAATCTTTCACGTCAGGACGTAACACGGGCAAGGGCTGCCGATAAACTATAAACTCCTTGTTTATCCTACAGAGAGAGAAACCACACTGACAACAAAATCAGTAGATCTATTTTAAGCAAGTGTCAGGAATTTAACTGCAGCCCACTCTTACATTATTAAAGAGCACACCACATAAAACCAATTCCCAAAGAAAGAAGCGCCACGTCTGCAACAGTTACCACCCAAAGACCCACTTAAGGCAGCTCACAGGCTGCTGCTCTGACTCACTAATCCTTTCACTACTTAGAAAAGATAAAGTTATTTTAATACTCAATCTCTAAGCCTGCACCTATTCTTAGTAACTGCATTGCAAAACTGCATGGTGGTAACTTCTACTTTATCAGGAAAAAAAACCCTATACAATTAGAAGAATGTGTTCTATTTGAAGACAAATTTCAAAATAATATTTTTACTTTTCAGACAGGCATTCTATCTTTCCTCACGCATTTGTAAAACTGGACCCAGGCATTACAGTCTTAATACATGATCCATAATGCCATTCTATTAAAAAAAAAATGGGCCAAAATAAAAGCATGGTGAGCAAACTGTAACACATTCACTGATAAAACTTCATGCATATTCTAAAATGGTTTTTAAAACTGTAATAATATGACACACTTCTTAAGTTATGAAGTTACACAGGAAGAATATACTTTGGCCGACAACTACTCTGTAAATTAGAGAAACATGCAGAAAGTCTTCTAACTCCACAGTTCTGGGTGTGCACCCTGGGAGGAGGCCTGGGGAGGTGCCACAGGAGACAGAGGCTTCCAGCCTGGGCACCTCCCACATGGACGCAGTGTAGACAGCTGATTGCACCTGAGCCCTCCTGCTGTGACAGGAGGACCCCAACTGAAGAGCAGCCCTGATACCTGGTGGCACCACACTGGAAAGCAGTTTGGCCTCCCCTCGGACAGTGGACAGTGTTGTCTCCCATGACTCAACAGCTTCCGTCCCACACGGTAATTTTCAAAGCTTGTGTACCCCTTTGCCCATTAAACTATCACCTAGAATGTTCATTATAAATTAATTAATAATAATTAATAAAATAGTTGCAAAGGATTAGGTGATTTCAAGTATAATCTAAGTGCTGGTATTTTAATAAAACTCTTGCATTACTTTTTTAAATGTATCCGTGAGGATAAAAGCACCCAGAGTGACGTGATTTCCACCACTATCCATTTAAAATTAGTCGAGCAAACTCCTTTATAAGAGTTAAAAGAGTTAAGTATTTTATATCATTTCTTATGCTCCTGTTTTCTTACAAATGCTATTTCCGTTCACTACTGCATCAGAATTATATAAATATCTGTTTACACGTTATTTTATAATTGAGCATTCTATCACACTTCTCTATAGTAAAACATGTATAAACATTTACATTTAATTTTTTTCCTGAGACTTTGTTGAAACTTTCTATTACAGATTATCAGTAAAAACATCAGTAATAGTAGCATAAAATTGATCAAACAACATAATAGTGATATATTTAGATCAGTATAAAACATAACATTTGAAATTGTACTGGTAAGAAAACTTGCAATACTGTGATCGAAGGAGGCGTTGCCCACGTTTCGGTTGCACCTTTTGTGAGAGACGTGGCCCGTGACACGGGGCCAAGGCACAGGCAGAGCAGTCCCAAGAAGAGTGTGTGTGGGAACGAAGGGTCTGGAAGTTGATTCCCTTAAATTAGAAATCCATGCATTGAGTTTTAGTCTTTAATCTAAACTTAAATTGTTTTCGCTTGAAAAAGGTGATTGCCAAGCATATCTACCCCTCTACAGGGCAGCTTGCAAGTGGACGACGGAATGGCTGATTCCAGAGGCCGCCCTCCTGGCTGCTCCAGTCCTGGGGCCATTGGTTACCTCTGCACCTGCCCTTCTTTCTGAGCATCCCTCTAACAGGAGTGAGCCATGCGGCCCTGGCCCTCCTAAGGACCAAGGAGAGCCATGGCTGGGCCCCTGGCATAAACTCATTCCAGGTGAGACAGTTCGAGCTGTCTTCGATTGTCACCTAAGCCCGGATGTACGTCTGTGAGGCCCTGGGGTCAGACCTGACATGGGGGAAAGTGCAACACATCTACATCCACCTTCAACTCTCCTTATTCTTGCAAACGGGAGCACAGTGACCCTCCGCCCGGAGCCCAGTCCCACCTCCCGTTGAGCACACTCCTCTTCTCCAGCCCACTGGGCAGGACCACAGTGACGTCCACGGTGCTGTCCCTCAGCGCTTCCTTCATGTGGATCAGGTTCTGCTGCAGGGTGAGGGCCACATCTTGGGGAGGCTTCTGCTCACTGTCCCCGTTCGGAGTGGCAGGCTTTCCAGGAGGCGGGGGAGCACGGGCCTTCATCCTCCTCCTTAAAAAATAACAACACAGAAGCATGGAATGAAGTGGCAGTTTTCATACTTTCCTCATAATATTCATTCTTATGTGCACTTATGTCCCTCTTCAGAAATGCTGAGTTGCGTGGCCTTTTTAAATTGGTATATCAGCACTCTCCAACGCTAACATGCAATATCCTCCGGAAACACGTCAAAACTAACAAGATAAAAATGACAGAGGAAGCATTTTTGAAAGGAAACACTGCTGGGAGAAACACCCTAAAAACGTGCTCACCACCTGAGAGCAGCACAGCCTGTTTTGCCGGGTCCCCGTGAAGGTGAAGGTGGGTGCGGCGCAGTTTGCGTGGCCAGCCGAGCGGAGCACACGCCCCAACGCGTCAGTCAATTCACAGCGAATGAGGAGAAGTCCGCTGAGGGTCGGACCTGCTCTGCTTTAAATCCTGCCCAGCTCTGGGTCCAGGACCAGTTCTGAGGACCTGGACGCCACGCGTCCACGATCTCAAGGATGTGTTGTCACAAAGTCCAGCAGGCCAACACCCATCCACACAGCCACTGTGACGGATGCGGCTGTTTGGCGGGGAAAGGACACAGTGATGGCAAAGGGGAACGCACGACCCTTTTATCTTTGTTTGCACTTTATTTCAGACTGGCTTTGAATGTCCCATTTGCCTTGCGGGAGATTTCTAAATTCCTGACAACGCGTCGCCTGCTCTGACGGACATCTTTACATTCTTGTTTCCTTCAGATTGGTCCAGGAACGCAACTTTATACAGGTATTTTATTTTATATGTAGGATGCATATGTATGCATGTATATATGTACTTATTTACATATAAGGACCTTATTTTATACAGGCCCTGGGTATTTTATTATAATGACAGTATTTACTCAGCACTTGACACTCACTGGGGCCTATGCTAATAATAACCTTATCAAGTTGACTTCATTCAGTACTCAAAATATTTTGCAGCTGAGAAAACTGAGTCTCAGAGATCTGTAGCTCACCCAAAGGCATACAATTATTCCGTGTCTGGGCGGAGATGGAAACCAGACCCCTGACTCCAAAGGGCTTGCTCCGGCCCACCTGCCTCCCCGACACACAACCATGCTCTAGTCGGAGGATCCAAAAGAGGCAACGTGAGCCCCCGACACACTGTGAACTCTGCAGCAGAGCAGTCTTCTTGGAGGCACTTTGGCATGAGGTATCTGAGACACAGGAATTCTATTTCTGGAATTTTATCCTGAAGAAATAATCCCACAAGACTACATTGTGGGAGGTTCAATCATACAACATAATTTCTCATGGAAAATAAACAAATAAATAACCTAACTATACATCAATAAAAGACAATGTCAATAAATTATGGTACAAGTTATACTGGCACTAGTTAAATATGCCTTAAAAGCATATAATTTTATGTGCAAAAAAGCTCAATACAGACTTTTTTAAAAAACAAACTTCAAAACATTATTTGCTTAGGAAAATTCCATTTTAAAAAGAGGTCTACATGATAGCAATAGATCATAAAATTGTCTAGAAAGATAGAAGAAAGAATTAGCAACAATGACCTCTTGGTGGTAAGTGGCATGACATATGTTTTGCTATTTTTATTTCTACACATTTCCTGATTTTTCTATAATATCACCTGTATGCGTATTACTTATAAAATGAAAGAGTTCATTTAAAAATGGAAAAAAAGAACAAATGTCATTCAGGTGGGGCTGTAAACCTACTGATGTTCATGTCACTGGTTAACACAAGACTTTGAATAACATTCAGGTCTCATCCTCTGCTATGGTAAGTAGGTATAAATTCTTTCTTGTTAAAAGCTTTACATTTATAATAATTTTATGTTATATTCTTATCCATTATATACTTCTTTCCTTTCAATTTATAGAATTAAAAAGTAGTCAACATACATGGCACTATTTTAAGGACTATTTATTAATCCGTTTATTCCTCACTATTCCTCTCTGAGGGGCACTATTGTCATTCCTATGTCATAGATAAGGAACGTGGGCACCCCTTCCAGTATTACAGACAGGAAGAGCCAACATAGAACTCAGGACAGCTTGGTTCCAGAGCCTGAAAAAATTAAAAGAACCACATTATTCAGCCTCTTTAGGAGGAACAGATGTCACCCCATTTTAGAGATGGAAAAACCAAGACAGAGAGAAAGAGGCTATGGATTTTTTTTATTAACCAACCTTTGGTCTAGGGCTAGAAGCTTAGTCTCTGAGCAGCCCATGTACTATTAACATTATCTCCCAAAGGTGCTTTCAGAATAAAACAAAACGTTTATTTCACAGTTTTTAGAAAATGAACACATTTTCCAACTGAGCTGGCTTGAACTCCTTCAGAACACACAAGTCCCACAAGAAGCAGCTACTGATACATTTATTACTCAGCCCTCCAGGACAGGAGCCAAGAGGCTGGGGAGAGGCAGAAGAGGTTGCGACTGTCCCTCACTTATTCCAAATAAACGACCTGTCCCCAACTACCAGAGCCATCTTTGTGATATCATTTCATCCACTCTTCTCTCCCCGTGTCCACTGTCACCACCCTCGTCCGAACCCTCATCGCCAGGGTGGACACAAACAGAGTCACATAACAAAGCTCTCTTCCTACAATCTAGCACCCTCTCCGTCAATTCTGTCGCCTACTTGGATTCCTTCTCCCGCAGCATTGCTGAGAGGTACCTGGAGGGTGTTCCTCGGCTCACATGCCTGGCAGAGCCCACTGGCTGTGGCCTCAGCTGCAACCCAGCAGGCTGAAGGGCACCAGGGAAGTTTGTTTGCCCAACACAGTGCCGTGTGCACATGTGTATATTATGCATATGTTAACTTAGCCAATGTTTAAAACACTGGAATATGTTGCACTAACAAAAAGAAATTTTTAGCTCATTTTGGGAAAAAAAAAAAAAAAAAAGATTTGCTAAGGCCCTGACCACCTTCACAGTGAGAAATGGCTGTGTGCTTCCATTTGGATCCATTGACCACTGGACCTGTTGGCTCAATGACATCACATATCTGTCCCCTGTGAGGCTGTAAATTGACATCCAAACCTCAAAAGAGCATGAAAGTCTCCACTGACCCTTGGTCTTGAAGCACTCTTCAATCTCCTCCACTCCTCATAGTTCACTGTTTCTGGAGAGCCTACCCACCCCCACCCGCTTGCCTCAGGGTACTCTGTGCCTTACATGCTTAGCTCTCAAAGACACAGCTCAACAATGTCTTCTGAGAACCCATCTCTGGGGGCTCTGGTCCTGAGCACACAGGTGGCCAAGATCAGTGCTATCTACATTGGCTGCATCATGTCTGGAAGCCCTCGGGAGCTTAAAAAATGCCCATGTCCCACCATAGACATTAAATATGAATATCTGAGAGTCAGTATAATAGATTGTAACATTTCATTAAAACGAAAGCCCCTTTTAAACATGAAAATAGTCTAGGACTGTAGATGTAATTTTGTATCATTTGATGAAAGCAATTGATATATTATCTAAATCCATATTTAATATATGTTGATAAATTTGAGTTTGTGTTTTTACCTCACAGCATGACAACTGCATATTTGGGGAAGTACACATGAAATATTTTCACGTCAAAAACAATGCCTGAAGTGGTAGATACAAGGACCCCTTTGGGAGCTCTGTCTGTCTGTGAGTGCAGAGATTCCAGGTCGAGCAAACCGCCTGACACCATGCTCTGGACGCTGGACACATGTGCCCACCTCACCCTCCCATTACTATTAAGCTCTTTATGCAGCAAGACAGGTACCTCACTTCCTCAACTACTATTTGCCACCTCTGGAAGGCAGCAAATACTATATTAAAGCTGTGTGTGTTCTCCATATGTAGCACAATGCAGTTCACATTGGTAGGTCCAGTCGTCCGCAGCATTAATGATGTCTCAGTCAAGGAGGACAGCATACACAACAGTGGTCTGCTAAGATCAAAATACCATATTTTTACTGTACCTTTTCTATGCTTAGATATGTTCAGAGACACAAATACACTGTGTTACAGTTGCCGACAGCACTGAGTACAGTCACGTGTGTGCAGGTGTGTAGCCTGCGAGCAACAGGCTACAGCACACAGGGTAGGTGTGCCGTCGGCTCTACCACACAGGTTTGTGTAAGTGTGCCCTGTGATGTTCACACAACCCCAAATCACCCAATGATGCATTTCTTAGAAATATCCTCATCATTAAGCGATGCATGACTACTTACAAATGCTGACTGATGAGGGTATCGACACAGCTGAAGATTATGTACAGTTTCTGCTTACAAGATACATTGTGGACTTATAAAGGCTAGAGACAGGAATGAAAGAGAGACGGCAGAATAAAAATGTTTCAAATGAGCAGAACTTCCAAAGGGAGAAGAAACATGAGTAGACCTCAGTGCAGGGCGTCCACCCCAGGAGGCGGCCTTGAGCAGTCTAAAGAATGAGCAGAAATTAAGAGATCTTAGAGAAAGAAACAAAAGGGGGGAGGAAGGAGGAGAAGCCACAGATGGAAAAAAGTAAATATGTTGTAACATACACTATCTGAGCAGAGGCTAAGACAGCATGCGTGAGCTGAGCACACCTGCCAGACACAAACCCGGGTTTTTCCAAATACACTGTCTCCTTTGAACCTCGAAACCTAGGGGAGAGGAACTCCTACTCTCATTTCACAGGCGAGGGAACTGTCTCAGGTGGGTTCTAAATAAATGGGTATCTCGCAAATACTTGGAAAGTGATTTTTCACCAAGGTCACTGAGGAGCCGGGTGGGGCCAGGGTGGGCCCAGCCACTGGGGCAGAGGCAGCCGGTGGCGGGACGTAAGGCCAGGCCGGGGATGCCCGGCCAAGGAATCAAACGATCCTACAGCCGCCAGGGCCCCTGGATGACTTGTGAGAATGAGCACAAGAATAATGGGACGGAAGCAGCACCTGGGGACATCTCAGGATGGCGAGAGAAGGCGGGGCGGCGAGAGTCAGCGGAAACAGTGCAGGCTCCGCACTGGGTGCGGGGTGTGTGGGGGGTAGAAGGATGTGAAGATAGAGAGATGCCGTAAAGCACCAACAGAGCTGAGGACCCAGGGGCCTGGGGAACAGGGAAAGGGCTTCCCGGTGGCACTGCGGTTTTCTGTCTCTGAGTCTAGCACGAGGCTCAGAACAGGCAGAGGACCTGCTCTGGGAGAAAACGACCAGAAAATGACCCTGAGCTGCGTGGTTTCAGGTGAGACTCTTCTTTCTGGGCCTCGGTTTCCACATCGATGAGATCAGGGGCTGGACTGTAGGGTTCTTAAGTCTCTTCCAGCTCTAATATTCTAAATCACAGAAATATGTAAGTCCAAACCCACCACCATTATATTAAGGTAAACTAGTTAGTATTAGGATGGCCACTATCAACAACAACAAAAGAACATTACAAGTGCTGGCGAGTGTGTCGGGAAGTTGTAACCCGTGTACACTGTTGGTGGAAATATAAAATGGTGCCGCTGCTATGGAAAATACTATAGCAGTTGCTTAAAAAAATTAAAAATATGACTATTATGATCTAGCATCGACTTCTGTGAATATACCCAAAAGCAATGAAAGCAGGGGCTTGAAAAGATACGTGTACACCTATGCTCACAGCAGCACTATTCACAATAGCCAAAGGTAGAAATGACCAAAGTGTCCTTCAGCAGCTGAATGGATAAACAAAATGTGGTAAATAAACAAGACGGAACATCATTCAGCCTCAAAAAAGAAGGAAGTTCTGACACATGCAGCAACAGGATGGACCTTGAGGCCATCATGCTAACTGAAATAAGCCAGTCCAGAACTGTGTGATTCCACGTATACGAGGTACTTGAGTTGTCATGTTCATAGCGACAGAAAGTAGAGAAGAGGCTGCCAGGGGCTCAGGAGGAGTTGTTCAGTGGGGACCGAGTTTCAGTTTTGAAAGGCGGGAGAGTTTTGGAAATCAGTTGCACAGCAATGTGAATGTACTTAAGATTATTGAACTGTATGCTTGAAAATGATCAACATGGTAAATTTTATGGGTATTTTACCACAATTTTTAAAAATCATACTAGGATTACATTTTCATGCTAACAACTCCATCAGCTGCCACGTGCATATACGTCTTACTGTCAGGGCACTCTGGCCCACACCTCTGCGGTCTCCTTCTCCGGGAACCCCAGCCTATGCCTCCCTTGCCCCCATACCCAGGTGAGGCTGAAAATGCTGAGCCCAAGGACAGGCAGGCAGAGACACAGCAGATGTGCCCCTCACAGGAGAGGAGAGTGGGCGAGGTGGGCCCACCCAGGACAGCGAGCCCCGCCGGCAGGGGCGAGGGGTGGGCTCAGCGGCTGAGGGTGTGGCTGTGAGCGGAGTGTGATGGGACTGTCCCTTGAATCCTCCTCCTTGCAAGGGTACCCACCACAGAAGCCAGGTGTGCCGAGGAGGCACACCGGTAAGGGAACAGAGGCTGCCGTGAGGATGGGCCTCATGGGCGGAGACCAGGCTGGGTCCTCCTTCCCTATTTCTTGTCTGCAGGCGTCACTTCTCTGAGCCCAAGCACCGTCCTCCACGTAACACGGTCGCAGTGAGAAACTGGAAAGTCCCAGCTTCCTCTACCCGTGAGTGGCTCCGCCTGGGAGACAATTGCTGTCATTCACGCGGGGACCTCGAGCATCTTCCTGAGCTGTGCAAATCCTTAGTGTGGCCAGGCAGCCGATGCCTTCCTTGAAGATCTGTGTAGGTGCTGTGCAGCTGAATCTAACTGAGACTCAGGAGCCTGTGGGCAGTTTAAACAGAGCAGGACTTCTGCAAGCGTCTAAGGAAGCCACTGGAGCTGGGACCGCACCTGGCTCCTCCTGGCAGGTGCTCCGGCTGGTGGCACGCGGGCTGGGCGACTGGCTTTCCTTCCTCTCACCCCGTCCAGCAGGAAACAGGCAGGTCCTTGGAGCTCAGCAGGGAATGAATCACCATGCACACAACTCAAATTCCCTTTGCTCCCTCCAGGTTAAAAAAGCTGCGTGTGCTCTGGCAGAAACTATTTATAAAACGAAAAATATATATCAAAACCTTTCTGGCATTTCAAAGGTCACCAGTCATAGCTCCAACTGGTTTTAGCTTAAAACCATCACACACTTACTGTGGTTCAGGGTGATGCTTGATAATTCTATCAGCTGGGAAGCTCCCAGCTGGGCTTTTATTCTGAGAGCTCTTCAACATGCAGCAGAATGCTCAGAATCTGCTCTCTGAAAGTCAGAGGATCTGAGATGACAGGAACCACCCAGTGCAGTGAAAGCAAATCTCAAGTTCAGGGTCCAGGCAGCTGAATTGAAACCTAACTGCACAGGCGACAGCAGGTGCCCAGCCAGGCTGGACGGGCCTGGGGCAGATGGGTCCTGCAGACTAAAGAGGGAAAATCCACACGTCTCTGTGTTTTCCCAGAACCAGCGTCTAAAAGCACCCTGCTGTGTTTCTTCTGTCTCTCCATGTGCAACCTTCATCTGTGGACATGAAGGTACAATGTTTTCTTACTGTCCAAGAAGTGGATGCCGAAGTCCGTGGCTGTGCTGAGGCCCGCTCTCCCGAACGCCATGCCTCCATGGTCTGTACCCATTTACCACGTGGGTATTCTGGCTGGCTGCGGCCAACGGCATCCGCTGAAAGGGAATTTCGGGGAGAAGCCAGGCACACCCGAATCTCTCGGTTACGGATCCAACCGTGAAGCCAGCCCTGGCTAAGTGGGTCTGTTTACGCTGCAGGCATAAGGGAGTTGCCATTCCCTCCTCATGAGATGCCCCAGCAGGAGGACGTTTGCTTTGTCCCAGAAGGGAGTCAGTCTGCAAGCTGTAAGTAAGCTGCCTCTGTTATCTGTTTGGCTATTTATTACAAGTCGCAGCTCTATAAATCCCAAAGAACAGGAACCCCGACTGTCGCTCAGCACTGAGTGAAGTGCGCGGCCCAGGGAAGGCGACGCGGCACCCACTTGCATGAATGAGTGAGTGGGTGAGTCAGTGAATCCACTGGCTGCGATTCAGCTGTCATGTCGGGGCTCAACTTTCTTAGCAACGAAACGATAGAAGGACATCCAGAAACCCAAACACCCAGAAGACAGCCAACCGCTACCAAAGGCAAGCAGGACTGCTTGGCAAAGAGGCTAATGAGGCAGCCTCAATTCTGCACCAGCTCCCACGTCTCTAAGTCCAACATTAATCTGGTTTATTTTTTTAGCTGTCATTTTCTAAACACCTCTGAGCCAGCTGCTATGCCACATTGTATATGTTCAATTCTAAGCACAACTTCATATGATAAATTTACTCTCCCCATTTTATAGATGGGATGACTGAGGATCCAGCAGGTTAAGTAACTTTCTCAGGATCACGCAGCTGGAAAGACCAGAATTCCAGCCGAGGTCTTTCTGACCCTAGGACATCACCTTAGCCGATATGCACCAAACAAAAGCCCCAGGTACCTGGCAAACTGGCATGGTATGGCCAGGCCAGGTGCTGCACACTGAATGCTGGCGCCCTGCAGGGCAGCTGTGTGGGGGGGATTGGGTTGGGGAGCACCCTCTGCCCAGACATGTGGTCTGGACAAGCCTTGTTTATAAACAAAGTTGGGCCCCCGTGAACTCTACTCAGTGTTCGAGGTTCCACATGGCTCAGATGGGATTATGGGGAGTGTGTTCAACTGCTGCAGGGAATAGGGGAAGGAGTGGAGTCACAGGGGGAGAGAAAGACGTGCCCAGGGCTGCTGTCAGGCCAGTGGCTCAACTGGGACAGGCCCCAGGTCAGTCCTGAGGGTTCCCAAATACCTTCAGGGTCAGGGACTCTTGAGCATCTGATGAAGGCTATGGATCTTCTTTCTACACAAGATGTACCAAGGTTCCTCCGTGCACGCAAGATTTCTGCAAACCACCATGAGTGGCCAGAGGCCCCAGGTTAATGATCCCTGCAATACATTCTCTCAGAGCCCAGTACCTCCCAAGCTCATGGCAATGTGCCTTCTAAGACAAGAATTCCTTCTGATAGAGGAGAAAAGAAATCAGGGAAGTCCTGTCAAACCTTTCCCTACTGTCTTTGCCCCATAAGAACAAAACATAAAACTAGAGAAATAGTCAACAGAAGATCCAAATAAGTAAGGGCTGAAATATTATCTATGAAACAGTCAAACTAAGAGGCCATATTCACACCGCATGTGTCATAAAGACATTCAACAATAGACTGGTCCAATAAACCAGGGAGGAATGGCTTCACCCACAGAAACGCTGCATTTCAGGGCACACAAAGCGCTGTCTTTTGGTCCTGGTCATGTGCTCCGGAGGCAGAAGGAGGTAAGGTCAAACCCAGCTAAGGTATGGCCATGTGTGCATCCTCCAGCAGATGACTGCATTTGGGTAAGCTGCTGTAATTCACAAGCCTCAGTTTCCCCAAGAACTGATCTCAGCATTTATCGGGTTTACATGAGGATGAGATGAGATGACTCCTGTGAAGTTTCTGGGTGGTGCTGGCACACAGGCCGCACACAATGACTGGTAGCTAATTACATTTATTCTTGCTGTTACCAGCATTATTATTGATCTTGGGGATTAAAAACAGCTCCCTGTGTTCACAAGGGTATTACAGAAGCTATCTCTTCAAGATGCCCAGTAAAAGCTCATTTATGCAGCAAATGCATTCAAAATTGACTAAGAAATCCTACTCACAATAGAATTTCACAGTTTTGACCTGGGGGTGGGGGAAGCTTTCAGTAACTCAACATAAAAAGATTAGCTTTCTAGATAGGATTCTCTAAGACATAATAACAAAAGATATCCATAACACTCACCGAACTCTAAACTCTGGGGCCCGTATACATGGGAACACTGATATCTCACAACATATCAAGTAAATATTCAAAGAGGAACATTTGAGAGCTGAGTCCCACAGCTATTACCCAAGTCCCAGTAAGTTAAGAAAGCCTCCTGGTGTGGATCACTTAAATGTCGGCACACACTCCATGCTCGAGCAGAGCAGAGCAGCCCCTGCTCCAAATATCAGATAAAAACAAGAGTTACTGCATTGTAGAATACTGCAGAAAAAGGACAGCTACCTCCAAAAAATTGGCAGTGCTAGTTTACTGAGGTTTGAACATTCTTAACAAATGAAATGGAATAGATCAGAGGAGAAAACTTACTGATTGCCAAACCATCAGGCAATGTTTGTATACATCCCAAGCTGTCCCCTGCCCTCGCCGGGAGCAGGCTTCCTTCACCCCCAAAAGGAGAGCAGAGGGGCTTTCTACTGTACAACCAATGCCGTCCCAGGAGCTAAGGACAGACGCCCTCCTTGTGCTTACCTGGATGCGGAGCTCAGAGGCGAAGCAGGGCCCTGAGAACCAGCAGAGGCATCTGATCCAACCCAGCTAGTGACTTATTCATAAAGGCGCCACCTGATGCAGCGCTTCCCCAGCAAGCCTGCGGCGCCCGCACCTGCACTTCCCAACAAAGGCAATCTCAAGTCGTTTTGCAGAAAAAAAGCAAATGAGCTGTCTTGGTTCACTGTTCAAACTCACAAACTCTCTAAACCTGGAAAACGAGAATAAGAACTCCAAAGTTATGAGGAAGGGCAAAACTTGTCTTTAAGAAGGATGCTTGGCAGCAAGCACTTCCTTCTCCCAAGGTGCACGCATACGCCACCTTCTCGGATTTTGCCAGAGTGGGCAGCACAGGCTGTTCCCTTGGGGAGAAAGTCCAATTATTCCTGGAGAGAGAAGTCAGCTCTTTACCTTAGCTAACCAACCTTGGGTGCCTAAGCATTTATAGAATTTGTAAAAAGCAATTCTTTTCGCCATCCCCCAGCCATGATTTAGCATCTTCTGTTCCTGAAAGAGTTTTGATTTTTTTCTTTTCTTTCCCCCAAAACCTATGCACAACCAGAGCTCACTGTTTTCTTGTAGCCAGTCTCTATGTGGCAGTGGAGTGTTCCAAGTTTGAAAACCATAGTTTCTTTCTACCAAACAGCGCTGTCCCAGGCTACAAAAGACACTGCCAAACCAATCAGTGCATGCAGATAGAGATGCCCATGAGCCTGACATGTCCTCAGCTCTCCTCCAAACGAGGGCCCAAGGGTCCCAGTGAGGGCAGGGCACAAGAGGGTTGGAGATAGAGGGATCTGGCCACCCCCCAACCCCCACATCTTTGCTTCTGCGGTTTCACCTGGATTTAATCATATCCCTGGCCGGCAGTCCCCAGGGTTCTGGTCAACCTCCCTTTCCCACTGGAGAGGCATGGCCAGGCCAGCACTGCCCTGAGGAAGCAAAGAGTGTGCCCTGAGATGTCCCCCATGGACACATGCCTCACACCAAGCTTCTTTACTGCATGGAGACCACGCCCACACCATGCTACCTACCATCTTGCTTCCACGACCCCAGGGGACTTCACAAGTCTGCTACTTCCTAGGCCCTAATAATGCCCAGCAAAGAGCTCTTCTAAGCAACACACTGCTCTTGCCTCTCCGCTCTAGCCAACAACTTCGTATCCGCCAAGGTTTCTACCTCACTTTCCCCTCCTTCCCTTGCTCCTCCCCTGAGTCCAAGGGCTGTCTGGGTGGATTCCCGCTCTGCAAGGCTCAGATCCCCTCTCCTCTCCCTTTCTGCTGCTCTGATGCTGCTCCACTGCTGTCTCTTCCCTCCCAAACTGCAAGGAATCTCTTCCACCACCTACCTCACCCTCTCGAGTCCCACCTCCACAGGCTGAAGACGGATATTCCTCCAGGGCAACCCCACCCCCACCATTCTCCCTGGTGCAAATCCCCACTGGGTCAGGCCCAAACTCCTCCACCCGACTGGCCGCAGATCCTACCGCTGTTTCCACCACGTCCGCATCCTCACACCATGCTGCCTGGAACCCTGGTGTTTCTGCACACAGGGTGGCTCTCCTGCCCTTCTGCCTGCACCTGTCACCCCTCGCCAGCCTTCAATGAGTGAATGAAGGAGTGAAGCCATGAGCGAGAAAGCCAGGTGACTCGACTGTGGGAGCGTCCCATGGGAGGGGGGAGTCACGGGGGTAACTGGGGGAGAGGACGCTAGGGAGGGACCGGGAGAGAGGTTGACACGCCCTGGTTCACATCCCAGCACCACCACTAACTGGCCGTGACCCAACACAATGCATTTCACTTCCTCTGACCCTGTTTCCTCATCTGTGCCCTGGGGATAATAACCACACCTGCCCCACAGGATCACGTAAAGATGAAGCGATTTCATTCTTGTAAAACCCGGCCACAGTGTGTAGGATCTAAGCCTTCGGTTAGCGTAACTCCTGTAACACAGCACGGAATCAGACATTCGGTCCTTGCACATTTGCAGAGGCCTCGGGGCTGACAAGGATCCTGCAGTCCAGACACTAAAAATACCCCTGCAGGCACTAGTGCAGAGGAGACCCCATCTGCTGCCCACCCTCTCTCTAGCACAGATCAGCAAGGAGGGGAGGCGTCTCCATGGCCAGCACGTCTATGTAGTAAGGACATAGCAGGGTTTCTCTCCACCCTCCCCCAAATTAGGGCCCCCCAGAGGACCGAGCCCACACAGGGCTGGGCTGTGTGGGGGCTACAGCCCAGGAGCACTGTGACATGAGCCTGGGGTTGGGGAAGTGCAGGAGCTGTAACCGACGCCCAAGCAATATTGGGGGGTGGCTGGCTGGGGCTGCCCATGTCGGCAGGCGACAGAAGGCAGCACCCTGAGGCGAGTGGATGCTGCGTGGCTCAGACGACACTAGAGGCCTTTGCAGGAATCTGACGAGAGGGCCGTGTGCAGGGTAGGGGTGAGCCTGGAGGGCTGTGGGGGCACATGACAGGAGGGGAGGAGGGCAGGAGCCCCACACCACAGACAAACCCCACAGGAACGGCGGGCACCTGCAGCACCAGGAGGCAGGCTGACCAGCAGCAAGAGCACCACAGAGACTATCAGCAAAGGACGGTCCCCACCCCTCATCCCCACCCGGGCCATGGAAGCAGCATCCAGAGGGGAGAGAAAACCCGTGAGCAGCTGGACAGCGGCTTCCCAGCATGGGCTCCTGCACGTGGTCAGGCCAGAGTGGGCGGCCAGCACTCGAAAGGAAGAGCTCAGCTGGACGTGGGATTGAAGATTTAGGGATTGTGATTTAGACTGGGCTGGATTTCTTGCCATCTGAGAAATGGGACCCTTCTGGTAGATGATACAGAACTGAAGGCCACCGGGCCTTCTGAGACCTCCTGCAGGATAAGAGAATCGGTAGGGATATGACTGTGCCCCCTGCGTCCAGCCATTCCCTAAATGGGCTGCACATCATCACTTTCATCTTCACCATCATTTTCTTAGCCAAAAATGGAAGCCCCGCCCCCACCCCCAAGAAAGAGGAAGAAGAGAACAGTAAACAAAGAACCGCCATTCAAGATCTAGTTTCTCCCCTCTTGTCTTTGCTGGAGGATGACCAGGGGAGGGCAGAGTTGAGAGTTCCTAGGACCCATCTGGCTGTGGGTTCTGCAAGGGGTCGGAGATTCGGGCAGCACGGGCCAGTCTTATTTCCTTAAGAAACAACAACCAGGTACTGCTATGACTTTCTCATGAATGTCTATCTGGTTCCTCCCTGGGCTGTCTGGCCATTAGTAGCCACATCCCATGAAAGCACCAGAGAAACTGTGAGTTCACTGAATGAGGTGTTAAATAATAGATAATTATGGAAGTGACAGGAGTAACAAAACACGTAACCACAGAAATGACAAATAGTCCATGAGAGGTATAAGAGAAAATAAATACAAACAATTAAGCTCTTGAACATGACAGAATGAAATTTTACAAGCATTAATGAAAAGGAGATTCTTTAATGGTTTCATCACATTTTGGGCATGTAACAGACATCTATTTATAGTGATGGCAAACACTTTGGTTTCACGTCAGCACCAGAGGACACAGGCTGGCCGAAGGAGCACTGACTTCAGCTCATAGGACCTGTGGCAAAACCTCCGGTTTTCCTCTGGGTTCACTAACAGAACTGCCAATGGGCAAGGGAAGTCAATGGAACAGAAATGCCAAACCAGGCAAGAAAATATTAAGGAAAGGGATTTGCTTTCAACAAGCCACATGACATGTTTTCCCCCCTTCAGCGGGAAGAAAAGGAGCGGAGCTATATTAAGTTCCTCCAGCAAAGTGTGAAAAGAGAACCAAACTGAGTGGGAATGCTAAGATAAAAACTGCAGAGCAAGGAGTTAGATAGGACCCATGCGCTCTGAAATGCATCGCCCGGCTCACTGATAAGCCTGTTCTATTTCTATTTGCTTTTGTAAATAACTGAAAAGCAGTGAAATCTGACTAGCCAGCTTTCCACACAGTGAGTAACTGACTGGAACACACGAGAGCGCTGAGAAGTTCTCAGGAAAATGAACCCAACTCCCTTCACTCGGGGCCACGACTACATGAGCATGGTTCAGAGAAAAGCCCACGCACACGCCGCCCACAGCAGAGCCTCCAGGGACGCCTGGCCTCCCAGCCGCATCCCGCGGCCTCGCCGCAGCCCGCTAGCACACGCACGCACACTCGCCGTGAAAACATCCACGCCGAGCGTCTGCTGCCTCACGTCTAACCACTCACAATCTTATTTCTGCCTCGGTTAATAAATAGAAGTTTCCCTGCCTAAAATAGACGGAAATGGCACTTTATTTAGGATGACATTATCCCATAATCAAAGATACTTTCAGCAAAAATAGCAGAGAGGAGTGGACACATGAAAACGCGCAGACACGGAGGCCCAGAGCCAGCCTGTTTGGATAGGGGCATTTTCAGGGCTGAGAGCTGAGTGTTGGGTGCCTTTAACTCTCCCCTGAAAATATGACACTTGATAACCTCATCATGAACTGTTTCTCAAAATAGAAATTGGGCCTCCCAGAGGATCCCTGGACTGGAGAAACCCGAGCCGAGCGGCTGGGACAGGCCCTGCGGGAGCAGCCGGGGGCCTCCCCCAGACCTTCCTGTCCACTCAGACCTGCCGCCGCCCAGCCACAGGGCACAGCCAGGCCAGGGACCTGGGCTCAGCCCATTGCCAGACAGCACATCGAGAGTTCTAATGGAGAACGGGCTGGAGGGCCACTGGGAGACACCATGCTGATTAGACCACGGGCACGTCACCTGGATTTACTGATCAGTCCGACGGGCACTGGACATGGGGCTTTGTGAGGGACAATGGGCCTCCAGGCCTCGGCTCCCTTTGGAAGAGGAGGAGCGAGGCGGAAAGAGAGAGAAGAGACCCAACCTTACCTCCAAGACTGCTCCACTCTGAAACCTCTGTCCCCTCCCCAACCTGTCTCTGGCGATCCCAAGGGACACTTCACAAACCTCAAGAAGTTCCTGAGTATTCCTACAGATGTCTCCAACCCCAGCATGGCATTTTTCTCCTCCACTGACCTGCATTTTCAGTCTTCACCATTCTCTTAATTAGTCCAATCTGTTTGCAAGCCACCAAGAAACGTGCCATCTAACACTACATTCGTGTGTCCTGACACTGCATTTCTCTAAGTTAATTCCTCCAAGTTTCACATCATGGCCCCCAGCCTTGGTGGACTATTCCTGGTCGTATCTGCGCTAGTCCTGCAGTGACTCAGGCAATCCAGGTGTCCGATCAGCCATTCTTCCGCAGATGACAGACAGGGCAGGGATCTGAAGAAAGCGCTGTATGATGCCACTAAATAAGTCCAGCCGCCTTGAGTCCCTTCCTGCCTCCAAGGGCCTCTATCCTCCGCCCTGCCTTTAGCCCACACCCACCTGCCTCAAATAACCATATATAAATGCTGTGGTGGGAGTTTTTATTGCAGAACTTTTATACCCAGAACTTTTATTGCAAGTCTGGGACTTCCAAAGTGCAATTACATCACCTCCACCTAAAGCCGAACACTTCAAACAGAGCCTTTGACAACCCTGACCTTGAGAAGCCTTCCCCTCGCCAGTGGCTGCGCTACACCCCCCAACCCCGGGAGCAGATTCTGGTTTGGAGGGGCCAGAAGTTTATACAGTCTGGGGGCCCTCTATAAAAGAAAGAACACAAAAGCATAATACATTAGAAGTCCACCCATGGACTTGGCCCAACACGGGAGGCCCTGGCTTTTTAGCCTTGGCAAAGGCACATACCATCTTGCCCACACGGCTGCTCTACTTCCCCGCTGCATTATTCCTGGCCCGCAACGGCCCCACCCAGCCTCATATCCTACCTTCTACTGCCCCCAAAGGCAGAGCACTTCAGTTTGGCCAAACAAAAAAGCCATTTAGTTCCTATGCCTTACTCGAAAAACTTAGCAGAAACTCTGACATTCCCTTTAAAAAGAAATACACTACATTTCCAAATAAACCCCTCCCCTCTTATGTATGCAGAGGGCTAAGTTCACTCAGTGTGCCCTCCATGAGGAAGGAAATTCATGATGAACGAGACTCAAACATAACAACATGCCAGGCCTTTGACAGCAACCCAGCTAGGAACTGTCATCCCACTTCACAGATGAGAAAACTGAGGCTCAGATCCCTCACGATGAGTAGTGGAAAGATCTAAAAATGTGAAAACCCAGTTCCTGTTTGCAAATGACTTATGATATGGGGGAACTGGAGGTAGAGAAATTACAGGGTAACAGGTGCCAGGCAGAGAAATGAGAGCTCTTAAGGGACATGCAAAGGAAGAGGCGATTCTTCCAGTGGTGATGCAGGAAAGCCACCCAGAAGGGGGCCCTGGAGGAGTGGCTGGAGTCAGCAGGCCATGGAATCGGGGCAGCCCCAGGGAGGGACAGGGGTCTGTGCCCTGGTGCTCAGCAGGGGGTGTTCCCCTTCCTTCCTGGAATGAGGTTTGAAAGAACTTAGCGATTTGTCCCCTTAAGAAGGAAACAGCTCATGAGTAGCAACTTACCCTTCCTCCTGCTTAGCGTTCACACAGGCCGGAGCCAACTCGGAATCCTTGACTTGAGCTTAAATTCAGGGGGGTCCCTTGGGAAAGAGCCTGGGGGCTAAGGGTGGTGACTTGGGCTGAAATCCTGGGCCTGCCACTTACCAGCTGTCCCCTGCAGCTCAGATTCCTCACCTGTAAAGGGGAATCAAAACATCTACTGCCCAGGTGCGGAGCACAGTACACACAATAACGTGGCCAAGGCATCTGGTACGTGGATGCTCTCAGAAAACAAGGCGTGTCTGCAGTGAATGCAGCAGCAGTCGGCTCCCTAAAACCTCTCCCACATCTCCGTCCTCCCTCTCCACACCCCTCTCTCAGGGACTCAGGGTGGCCAGGGTCCCGCCCTTCAAGTCTGAGCTTGCTAGGGCCCTGCTGGGAACCATCTGCTTTGGTCCTGCGAGCTCAGCCTGCTCCCAGCTGGTCCAAGCAAAGCCCAGGGAATTCACCCTTGCTTGAAGTTTCTCTCTGACAACCCCACTCCTTGTTGTTTTCTTCTTTCAAATCGAAACAGAAATGAAGAAGTGAAATGCTCAACTCAGGGCCTGGCCCATAGGAGTCCCTCCATGGGTGTGGGCTCCGCGGAGCTCCCCGGACCAGGACTCCAGATCTGCCATCCAGTCCCTGGTGGCCTCATCTGTTTGACTGAGCACTCAGCAAAGAAACCTGTAACTCTTTAACAACTCTTAAAAGTTAAAACTTAATTTTTTTGTAGCTAAAATCTAACAAGAAAAACAAAGATTTTAAGCAAATAAAGCAGTACACTTCTCTACATCCTCATAATTTGTCCACAGACAGTATTTTTGCTTACTATGTTCAACAGAAAGTTATTCTGGAACTTTACAAAAATCATCTCAAAATACAAATGGCAATAATGTTGAAAAATAAGTTCAACTAAGACGTAACAGCTGAATTTACTTTTAGGTTTTGCTGATCTTAATACATGTAAACTCTACTGACATCAATTAAGTCCCCTGAACCAACATTTTAAAAAACTTACAAAACAGAAGAGGCTGTATATAGTAATAAATTATGCCACGTTTACACAATTTTGCCACCGTCTTTCAAAATCAATGTAGTATTACTTAAAATATAGCATTATTGTTGTATTTTCTCCATTCTAGGATTCCTCAGACCATATGATCTATACTCATTGAAAAAGGAAAATAAAAACTTTCAAGGAGGGTATTCTAAGAGCCATCTGTTTCAGCAACATGACCATGTTAATAAGGAAAACAAAAGACATATGAGAATAGAGCGATACAACAGCAACATTTACATGGCGTTCTATATACGGCGACCGGGTCCCCACGGAGATGTCACAGGGTTTCCGTTCCCCGAGCCTGGGGCTCATCCCTCTGAAGGCTGGGACTGTCCGCTGACCCCTCCAAGCCCAACCAGGAGGTGACTGCTGATGTCACAGGTGGCTTTGTTGACATCCTTACATCCTGCCAGGGCTATACCCCTCCGTGGCATTCCCTTCAAGTACCAAGAGGGAATAAGGAAGGAAATTCCACCCCAGCCCTACCCACTAGGGCCGGCCACCACACTGACAGCCCACAGGACCCGTGGAGGAACGCCAGACCACATGGCTTTGAGGGTCCCTCTTGGCCGCCTCCAAGCCCTCAACTCTACTGGTTGGGTCCTACCATGGTGGATTTGGTCATCTAACATTGAGGTTTCTTAAAACAAGGAATCTATGTGACTTTCACAATGGGCACATTAGGGGACTGAGAGCCAAGGTCCCCAGGCCCATCTGGGGTCCTTTACCTCCAGCTCCCTCCACATGCTAGTCCTAGGAGGACCAGACCCCTGCCCTGGCCTGCGCTTTCCGTGGGAAGCCCTCGGCAAATGACAGCAGGGGTTGGAGTGCTCATTTTCCCTGTGGAAGCCCCTTTCAGAGTTTCAAAGCAGTCTCCCAGGAAGGTGAGCTGTACCCCGCACTGAGGTGATTCTCTGCCTGTCTGCCAGCTCCGACAAAAGCACCTCCATTCAGCTGAGCTTTCCGGGAGCCCTTCTTATCCTGGAAAAAAAATGACTTTCTTTCTCTTCTAATTTTCATGATAGTGGGCTATGAGCAAATGCTGGCACCCAGCAGGCAGGCATGGGCGCAGATGTGGAGCCTCAGGTGGCCTCTGTCTCCATGGCCCTGGGGCATCGCTGGGGCAGAGGAGAGGGGGCACCCGCCCCGCGTCCTCACGCTCACACAGCACACGTCCAGAAAATGGCAGTGTGCTATCTTAAGTTAAAAAGCAAAGGACAGAAATAGGTTGGTTTTGCATAGACACCAGTCACAGTCTTCTCTGCATTTTTTATTCAAGATTTGGTTTAGGATGTACCCAGCAGCCTCCCTGGCCCTGCTGCAACCAGGGAACTGTGCCAGGGAACTGTGCTACCCCAGCTCACCACCACCCTCAGACCTGCTCTGGCCTCTGCAGAAGTCTCACCTGGAATTTCCCTGGCAGCTCTGCCTCATCCCTAAAGACGCAGGTCAGGAAATCCTTCTCCCAAGGCCCCCTCCAGGCCTGCTCCCCTGCCTGGTGCCCACCGCGGGGGCTCCGAGACTAGCTCACACTGGCTCCCGAGAACCAACTGTTAAGTCTTCTGGAATGTTAGTAACATAATCATTATTAAAAATTAAATTATATCAATTTATGATTGAATAAACTATCTTAAAAACAAGGTAATAAATACGCAGCACTTATCACTTCACAGTTATTCTGCTGAGATCAATGCCCTTGGGGTTTTCACACCGATCCTACCCATGGGGCAGAAATCCCACACCATGGGGCGCTGCACCCCCTCCCAGCTCTGCATTCACACTCACTTCAGTAGCTGGAAACAGTCATGGTATTTTCACCATGGAAATGAGCAAATGCTATAGATCGGGGCACATTTTATTGTCTTATTGATTGTCTAGATCAGGGATCAGCAAACATTTTCCATAAATGGCTAGAAGTGAATATTTTAAGCTTTGTGGGCCATGTGGTCTCTGTTGTAATTACTCAAGCCAGCCGTTGTGGTGCAAAAGCAATACTCACGAGGGCACTTGGCTGTGTTCCAACACAATTTCATTTACAGACGCTGAACTTTGAACTCCATGTAATTTTTATGTTACAAAATACTATTCTTTTTTATTTTAAAAAATACCTTTAAAAATGTAAACACTTCTTAGATCGCAGGCTGCACCAAAACAGGACTGGTCTGCACTCAAGAGAGTGATGCGGAAATCTTAGCAGTGCGAATCAGACACACGAGCTGCCGTGTCTGGAGCCGCCACACTGTGCACAGCGTAAGAACGTAGAGAAGCACCGTCCCAGTGCTCATCACTGACGAAAAGATGATGCTCCAACACCGTTTCACCTTTGCTTTACTCGACATGGATGAAAGCTTCCACCGACACAGCTGTCGGAACCGCGCGTGCTCATCGGGGTACCCCAGAGAGGCCGTGGGCTCCAGCGTGCAGCTCGAATTCACAAGAGCATCTGTGACTATCAACTGGCTCTATGACATTTGCACTAGACAGTACTGAACATTTTATTATGATTTTAAAGGATGTATACACATCCTTTCTGTAAGTAAAATTTATATTAAAACTGCCGCTTCTTCAGAGAGTTTTTTTGGACATTTACCAGCCCCCTGCCCTGCCCTGGGGAAGGTCGAGACGCTGGCCCCCGAGAAGGAAGTGGCCTCGCTGCTCCCCGGCTTCCAGGCAGCGCGCTCCGCACGGGCAGGGCTGCATCTCGCCTTTCACCCCCAGAACAGGACCTGGGGACCCCTGCTGCTGTTCGGGTGGACTAATGAGCAAACGCAGGAGCAAAGCACCACAGTCCTCCACCATCTCTCGTCTTTTAGGGATTATTACAGAGAACTAAATCCAGTCTGGAACATGGTACTAAAAACACCTCAGTGAATTCTCACCGCGTCCCCTCAATAACGGAAGAAGCAGATTAAATGTAAACTTTTAGAAATTATTCTACTAATCGGTACTTAGCATATACTCATTTACAGCCTAATATTAGTACTTTGCACTCATTGTTCAGGACAGCAGCTCCACGTCTAACTCATTTTAGAACATAAATGAACCCGATGCCAGTGACTCCAGGTGGACCAGTGCCCCCAGAAGCCCTGGGAGCTGCCCCAGTGCAGACCCCGCAGGAAACGCACACCCCTCGCCAACGCCCACCATCACCGAGGCACATCGGCACAGGTGAACGGCTCCTGCTCAAGAGGCAGAGAAACAAGCTAACCTCCTGCTCAGAAAAAAACAATAAAAGTCACTGTGAGGAGAAGACCATTTCTATAAAATGGAAGTCTGTATATTTAACAAACTGAAACATGGCAAGGGGAGAAAGAGGTTAAATACCCTCATATCAAGGTGTCCTCACGCCACATGTTTCTAAAGGTAACAGAGTACTCTGAAGAATGGCTGTCCTCACTCCTCAGGTTCCCACAACATCTACCCTATAAGTGAGTCCCTCTGGTCCCTCCCTCCCTTCAGAGACTATTTTCTTGCTGTCCCCCACTGGACTCATCTCCAAGCTGAATATTGTAAAAAAGGTACCAGGAAGTTCCAGAGTGACCCCATGATCTCTGAGGTCGTCTGCTTGATGCTATTTAATGTTGTATCTTCAGGTCCATAAGATCCACAAACACAAAGTGTTAACTTGGTGTTTGAACACAGCTGGAAACCCCTTCCAGGATCTATGCCGGTAACGTTTTATAGGTATGGTGGCTGGGTTTCATGCCACTGTGCCCTGGGCTGACATCCCCGCTGCCTGCTCTGTTTTCAGAGCCAGGCCCCCTCGGCAGAGCAGGGGACAGAGCTGCACCCTGACCCCACGCCCAGAGCAGCGTCTTCTACCGTGGGGTTGGCAGGTGCTTCCTCCCCAGAAGTCCTTGTTGGATGCTGACGCTAACACCTTCACGTGGACTGATTCATCCAATGAGGCACCAGCACGGAGGAAAGCCCTGGGTCACCACCACCAAGGGAGGTCCAGGCCCAAAAGCAGCAGGGCTGTGTGCTCCCCGGGAGGCCGCCCAGGGTCACCAGGCACCTTGGTGGGAAAGGCCAGATATGGAAGGACACAGGCCTGGACTGGATCAACCTCCCACACTTGGCAAGCTCGCCTGGGTGATGCTGCTGGGCCACTGGCCTCTACCCTCTGTGTGGTCAAGTCCTACACCCCAGGTCCCTCTGCTCTCTCCCGGCTGCAGGCTGGAGGAAACAGCCTCCCCAAAGTCACACGTGGTGATCCCAGCAGGGCCCCCAGGTGATTCTGCCCATCGCTGCCACCCCCTAGCGCATGGGTCACTGCAGCCCTTCCAGGTCCCGGCAGACCTCGCTGACAAGCTGCTGTCCTGAGCTCTCACGTCACTGTCCTATCCATAGGGCCCAAGGAGTCCATACAAGGGAATGTGGCCCCTGGAGGACGAGCTCACATCTCTTCAGAGGCTTTGCCAGTTTCCTCTCTTCTTTCCTATCTTCTGTCTCTCCCTGGCTGGGACTGCTCCTTCCTTTCCTCTTCCACACCTCCTTCCATCAAAAGGGGAAACTTCTCCAAAGGATAGCCCTATACCCCCTGCCCCAATTTCCTCATCACTTCCAAAAACTGTGGACTTTAAATCTAGGCTGCTCCCTCCCTGCCCTAACTGACCCCATCAGTGGCCTCCAAAGCTCCAGGGCACCTCTGCTTTTGCACCACCAGGGTCTTGTAAAGCTGCTCTTCCGCCTGGAAGGCCTGCGAAGTCCCACAAAACACTAGCTCCTCCTAAACACCATCCCAGACTATTTCACCCTCACTTTCCCGACCCCAACCCACTCCTGCCAAAATTAGAAGTATTTTCTGCAACCTCCAAATTGTGATTCCAATCTTGTGGTTATAAGCTTTCTCCATAGCTCTACAACATTTATGCTAGTCCCCTCCCCACCTTAGAACAGAAAACAAACACATTAACCACCTGAGTATCTAACGCAGCATGCTGAAAATGTGAGCTCAGTACGTATCTGTCACGAGTGAATTACACTCAGAGAAGAAATGATATACAAAAGAATATAAAAGTCTAAATACAACTTCATGCATTCTGTAAACATGTATCAGGACCCTACAACTTACAGGGTATTTCCGAAGGAGTCTATGACATAAATGATCCTACAACGTATGGTCCCAGATCTCAAGAAGCTAAGAGTCTCTCAGAGGTGATAAGATATACATTTAACTATTTACACTAAAAGAAAGCATGTTACTAGTGTTAAATATGTAAAAGGCATCTTGCAAATCATAAGACGGTATTAGAAAATGTGAATAGATTTAAACTGTTATTATTGGCATTACTAAGTTATGCAAAACAAAGTTAGGTAAGAGATTAATCCTGCCTGGAGAATAACTTGCAATTTTGTGAGGAAATAATTTTACCAAAAATAATATATTATCCAAAGACTTAATTTTCAACATGGCAAAGATCTCTGCAAATGCAAAATAGTATAAGATATCTATGAATTATAACAGATGATAAGTATGTGTCAATTTATTTTTAAGCAGAAAGGACTAAAAATATCTACTGGCATTTAGAAAATATTTCATACTTCTTTTAATCACTCCATGAATCTTAAACTAAAATAAATAAATAAATAAATATCCTAGCCTTAATGCAGAAAAGCAAGTATCTAAATTCCCTACTTGAAATAAAAAAGACTGCATTGAAAAGGTAGCATTTTACCGTGTAATTTGGACCAGGGGGACGAATGGCTGCAGCACATCTGTCTAGGCAGCAGCTCCACCGGCAGGGCCCCTCCTCTGTCCCTGACAGCTCAGGAGCAACTATAAAGGCTGCCTATTGTCAACAGGGCACATGTTGACAGGACCCCTCCCCAGGCCTCCTGCTCCTCTTTCCTCCCACCGCCAATCAGGGCTCACTCCCCAAAGCTCCACAGGTGTCGCCGCCCTGGCACACAGCCCAGCATGCCCTCCCCATCCAAGCCTGGGCCCGGCGTCCCTGCTACCCCCACTGTCAGCCTCAGCGGGACTGCACACTACAGGGTGTGGCATTAGGTCAGGGCCACATGACCTCAATCTCGCCCCACTAAAATGCATTAAATGCTGATTAATGAAGCACTGACACGTTTATGAAGGAAGAGTTACTGTGGCTGCCATTCTGTGATGTCCCTGGCTTGATTACAGATCCTATCGCTTACACAGAGATTGTTACCCTACAGATATTTTCCAAAGTTAGGCAAGAATAAACGGGCTTTTTTGTGCAGATGACTCACATTCTTAATTATTTTTAAACTACATGAAAAATAAATGACTACATTGATAAATTGTTCAAAGGAAAATTTGTGTGTGCTCCCTAAAGAGCCCAGAGAGGACCCCCCAAACTGAGTTCTAACCTCAGGGCCCAGTGTGCCCCAATAACTCATCGCAGCCAACTCAGATGCAGCCCCTACGAACAGGGCCTTACGGGACCAGTGGACACTGGGAACATCGTCTGCACCTGCAGTGACCGCGCCCTCCGTTCCTCAGGCAGGAGCATCATCCCCCTTGCACCTCCCATCCGCCAGGCTCAATCACGGCCCTTGTGCCTTAAAGACCGGAGGCCCTCAACGGAGTTGAGTCTTCCAAAGGACTCCCAGCTGAGACTGGCCGAGAGAAACACTGAACTTGGAGTCTGTTCTTTTGGGGCCATTCTGCCTTCTCGGTGGTATGTCTCTTCACGTTACCACAGCCAGCGGGATCATGTTCTCTCCTCCTTCTCAACTATCAAAACTGGCCTTTGGCACCAGATCTCCTGAAGTTCTTGCTGGCAACATATAAATGACGGATAAGACTACGGTTTCCCTGGGAGAGTTGGAAACTGAAAAGGAAATAGTAATTAACTTTTAAAATCTTAACTTTTGAGACAGAACTAGTTGGCAGGATAGAAGAGATGGTGGCTAAAGTTTTTTCTTTTAAGGAAAGTGTACAAAGGTGGACAAGCAGACAGGTAGAGGCAAGGTGGCTACAGAAGCATCCAGAATCATCGCACAGACGAAGCCACTCCTGTCTCCTATAACCTAAAGGTGTTCCTGGGGTGTGTGTGTCTTTCTCCTCCACCTACTCAAGGCGGATCTCCAGAAGGTCTGCCTCATTGCGGAAAATAACCTCCAAGTTGGTTCTTGCCATACTTGACCTTACTGAAATTATTCTAAGGCAGATTGGTCTTGAATTACTATTGAAATAAGACCCAAAAGGATTATTTTACTTAGTTTTTTTTAAAAAAAAGAAAAAAAAAGCAGGCTTTGCACACAGAATTTTAACTTGGAGTGCACCGCCTTAAGGCATACAAATGGACAAGAGTTTAATACACAGAACTATCTTCCTACTGTGCACCCTGATTATGAAATGTCTCGTGTCTCAAAACTTCCTTGTAAAGCAATACTGCTCTGCCCCCTTGATTGAGAATACGAAGTGAGAGACGTGACTGTGTGGGAAGAACTACGCTTGATTAGAAGGGAACGTAAGAACAACGGCACACTGGGGACGGCAGCAAGCCCTTCAGAAGCCCTTGCTGGACACGGCCACCCTCAAACGCACTGTCAGCTCCCATGCTGGCACACTGCCACCCTCACGTCCAGTTGGATGGCACCAGATGGAGGGCAGGGCTCTGAAAATGTATGTTTTCAATGTATATATTTACACACATGGTAACTGCTCTCCATTTTACAAATGGGGGACAAATGATTCTTTGAAGATTATTTTCTTTTTCTTCCTTTTTTTTTTTTTTGAGACAGGATCTCACTCTGCTGCTCAGGCTAGAGGGCAGTGGTGTCACCATAGCTCACTGCAGCCTCGAACTCCTGGGCTCAAGTGATCCTCCTGCCTCAGCCTCCAAGCAGCTAGGACTGTAGGCACACGCCACCACGCTCAGCTTGTTTTTCATTTTTTGTAGAGATGAGGTCTAACTACGTTGCCCAGGCTAGTCTTGAACTCCTGGCCTTAAATGATCCTGTTGCCTCAGCCTCCCAAATGCTGGATTATGGGCATGAGCCACCACACTTGGCCTAAAGATTACTTTCTATTGACACAAAATGTCTTCAGTTTATGTTGGTTTTAATACTTCTTAACTTACCTAGTCTGTGTAAATATCTAAATATGAGTAGTTTAAACTTAGAAGAGCTAGGAAAAATGTCTTCCATGACAAAAAAAATTTTAAGAAAAATAAAAGAAGCCCCAGACAGAATAAAGGCTATAGACACAAAAACGCTGACCAGTGATTAGACTAGATTTTTAAGGAAAAAATTATTTGGTCATCTCCAAAGCTAAAGAAATACCTCAAATATAAGTTTAATTAGGGGGAACTTTACAACCTTTATCTCCTGGACAATAATTTACTTTTTCCAAGCCCAGTGTGGTAATATCCCAGTGACCTAGAAGTTTTAAGATATACTAGAATAAACTGGGTTAAGATTCATTCTGAACATATCCTTTCCTAAAATAGATACGGGATAATTTATCCAAGTCTGCTTTTACACCTATCCAGTAAGTTTAAGTGTTAGAACTTTTGAACCCGTCGTGCATCTCTTATCTCTCAGGACTGCTGAGTATCAACTCCAGGTACACGGTGTTCAAGGTAAGGCTGTTTGTGAGACCTGGTGCAGGAGGGAGGCCCGGCCAGGGAGCCATCCAGGGAGACATCGGGATGTGCAACACCAAAACCGAATCTGTGAAAGGCAAGAGAAGGAGGCAAACACAACACACACACAGAAATACACAGCTTCACCTTAAACATGAGGCACTCCTGGAAATTCTCTCCCACCCTCCTCCCCGGGACGTACGCCTGGGAAGATGAACGCGAACCCACCGTCACACAATGAACCTCCTTCCCACGGAGGACAGAGCGAGGAATCCGGAAATCGGTGTTTCTTAATTCCTTCGACTATAGATCATCTGAATTCCGTAAGAAAAGATTCCAATGACACTCCCTCTAATTTCGTTTTTATGAATGTAATAAGTTTTGTACCTTTTCTCCAAGCAGAGCACACCCACATTCCTTTGTAACCTTTGTTGCCTTTGACACTTTTCTTTCATTTTACTTTTGGTCTTCAATAAATGCTTGATTTTTCCACTTTCCCCTCCCTACAGTTCTTTCATACATCAGAATGACCATGAAGTTCCCAGACAGTGCTGCCAGGAGCCTCCAGACCTGAACAGGGAGAAGAGGGTCACACTCCGGCCCCTACAGAGTTGGCTCTACGAAGACTTCCTCAAGGACAAACTTGGAGACGAAAACTAAATCCACCACATAAAATGCAGAGTAGATGCTCCCTTGACAAACCCCCACCGACAGGCCTGCCGAGCACGGCTCTTCCCTCTCTGCCGCGAGCGAGGCCTGTGTTCGGCCCGCGCTAAGCGGCCCTGCAGCCGGAAGGTAACTGGGACACACTCAGGGAACTTTTCCACAAGTTGGCGTTTACTGATTCCCAAAGCAAAGCAGTTCTTGCTAGCAAATTTGTCACTGTCAGTTGCCCATGTTACTATAATTATATAATTTAATTAAATATTACATCAACAATGAAATTTAAGTTTGCCAACAAAAAGTTGATGGTTCCATGAAAACTTTGTAAGATGTTGTGGACAAATTTTATAAAGGTTATTATCTTTATTACAAAATATATGCTTTAATTGTACATGGACAAGAAAACTATAAATGACAGAATGGGAGGAATTATAAAATGTAGAGCCATTTACTACTCAGATTTTTGTGCAAGTATCTTTTATTGTCCCTGTAATTTAAAGAAACTGAAACTGAAATGTCTAGTTCATATATTAATGAAATGATTTACAAAGTTGCTCTTGAAGCTTACACAGAAGACCCACGTGGCCAGGCCACATATGCCCGAGAGTAAGCTGACAAAAGCCCCGACACACGGCTTGTGAGTAGGGACAGGCTGGACCGCGGCCCGCTCGCTCCCCTGACCCGGCTCCCTCGTGCTGGGAACTCCAGCAAACTGAACCCCCGGCTCCACCCACTCGCAAAGAAGGGGCCTTAGCCCTACGTCAAAGAATTGGCCAATAAACGTACTCTACATGTTTTCATTAAAATAAAGTAATTGAAGTATGTATGTATCATATTTTATGATTTCCTGCTTTAAATTTTTAAAATATCTGACTAACTACCATAAAAACCCTACTTGCAATGATTTTCACAGTGCTGTTAAATCTACTTAATGACAGTCATATTCTAATAATAGATTGTAATATACATTCTAAATTTTAAATGACCAATAACATCTTCAGCAGTGACTGGTAAAGGTCACCTGAGTGACAGAGAACCAGGGTCACACCTGCAAATTACGACACATAAAATATACTAAGGGGAGGACACCAAGAGAATGTACACAATCAGGTATCTTGTTTCCTGCAAACTACATAGCTACTAACTCTAGAAGCTCGGAGAACAAAATGTATCCAACACCCTATTAGCTCATAATATCCATGGGCGAAGGTTGAATGTTAACAACTGTGTGTCACTCACAGGACACCCTGGTGACAGGGGATTGTGTGCACTCGTTTCAGGCTGCCGCCAGCTACACAAGGTGTGCCGACTTAACCCAAGCGTGATCATCAGCAAATGGCCTACACGAAAGGATTCAAGCCAAGCTACTACTGCCTTAAAATAGTTTAGATTCACTCAGAATGTGTTTTTAATGCTAGTTATCAAGATTTAGATATACCTATAAGATATCAAGATACTTGAAGGTAGGGATTATATCTCTAAATTATGTTGAATTCTCCATACTTCATAAAGTATTGCACGGCAAGGATATCACTAACTGTACTCTCCTCACCATATACTCAGATCACAGTACAACACACATGGCAGGTACCCACCAAATACCTGTTGGATTGAATAGAAAGAATGATACAAAGCAACTGAAATTTTCAAGCCTACAAAAATGTTGAAAGATCAGTATAATGAATTATCCTCAAACTACCCGAAGATTCGTTTTCTCCATCTGTGCACACGTGTATGTGTGTGCGCGTGCACACACCGCCCTTTTGTTTTCTGAATCATATCAAAGTTGCCGAGAATGATACTGCACCCTGAAGTACCTCAGTAAGTATCCCCTAAGAATAAGGACAGTCTCCTACATAACCTCAATGCCTTTGTCACACTGAAAAAATATGACTTAACATCTAACATAACCTCAAATTTCCTCAATTGTCCCTAAATTATCTTTTATAGCTTGCTCTTTAATCCAGGACACAATCATGGTTCATGCATAGCATTTCATTGTTATATCCCTTTAGAACACTCTCCCTCGTATTTTCATTCTGTTTTGTTTTCATGACATTTACTTTTTACAAACAGCTTTATTGAGATATACGCACATACAATTTGCCCATTTACATTGTACAATTCAATGATTTTTCATATATTCACAGTTTGGGGTCCATAACCACAATCAATTTCATAATATTTTTATCATTCCAAAAAGAACCCCCAAACCCATTAGCAGTCACTCCCCTTTTTCTCTCCAATCTCCTCAGTCCTGGGCAGCCATTGATCTATTTTCCACCTCTATGGATTTTCTCATTCTGGACGTCGCATATAAATGGATTTGCACACTATGCGGTGTTCTGTGACTACCGTCTTTCACTCAGCACGCTATTGGGAAGGTCCGTCCATGTTGTAGCGTGTGTCAGTGCCTCGCCCCCTTATGACTATATAATCTGTTCAACTGTGTGAATATACCACATTTTAAATAGTTGATGGTCATTTTAGTCATTCCCATTTTTTGGTTATGATGAATAATACTGCAATTAGTATTTGTGTAAATGTTTCTGTGTGGACACGATTTCACATGTTTTCAGCTAGGAGTGAAACTCCTGTGCCACCCGGTCAAACACGTGTAACATCTCGAGGAGCTGCCAAACTGTTTTCCAAAGTGATTGCACCATTTTACATTTCCATAAGTAAAGTGTGAGTGTTTCAATTTCCACATCCTCGCCAGCACTTGTTACTGTTTTTCTTTTTTATCATAGCTATTCTAGTGGATCTGAAGTGGTATCTCACTGTGGTTTTGACTTGGATTTCCCTAATGATACTGAACATCTTTTCACGTGCTTACTGGCTATCTGGCTATCTTTTTTGGAGAAATGCCTGCAGAAATCTCTTGGCCATTTTCCTATTGTGTTGTTGTTTTTTAAAGTTGAGTTATAAGAGTTCTTTATATATTCTGAATATAAGTCCTTATCAGATATTCATTCGATTTGCAGATACTTTACCCCAATCTGTAGGTTGTCTTCACTTTCCTAATGGTGTTCTTTGAACCACGAAAGTTTTTAATTTAGTTTTATCCATGTTTTCTTTTGTCCCATATACTTTTGGTGTCATTTCTTGAAAGGCCTTGCCTAACCCAAGATCACGAACATTTATTCCTAGGTTTTCTTCTAATAGTTCCATAATTTCAGCTCTTACATTTTGGTCTATGATCCATTTAAAGTTAATATTTGTGCATGATATAAATAAGGCATCCAATGTTATTCTTTTGCACATGGATGTACAGTCATCCCAGCACCATTTGTTGAAAAGGCTATCTCTTCCCCACTGAATGGACTTGGCACCCTCGATGAAAATCAACTGACCATACATGTAAGGGGTTACTTCTGGACTCCCGATTCTGTTCCACAGTCCTAAGTCTATCCTTATGCTTGTACCACATGTTCTTAATTACTGTAGCTTTGTAGTAAGTTCTGAAATCAGGAAGTATGAGTCCCCCAACTTTATTCTTTTTCAAGACTGTTTTAGTTTTAGTTATTCTAGGTCTCTTATATTTCCACATGACTTAGGATCATGAAACTGAGTTTTGTGGTGACTTCCATGCAGTTGTTTTAAGGAACATTCTCAATTTGTTCATTGTTTCTTCATCATTCAATTCAGATTAAAAGCTTTTCCTGGCAAAAAATACCACCAAGTACTATAGATGATTTCTCATAGCATTACACAAAGAGGCATGTATCATTGGGCAGTTTCAAAGCTAGAGGGATGAGTTAAGAAGCTGTCCTGAGGACCGCTCCACTGCAGTGCTATGTTTTTTCCCTTTTGTAAGCGTTAGCAATCTGTGGGATGCTACTGGAGAAAGCATAAATACTCAATTCTCCAACAGTCTTTCACCCAGTGATTTCAGCATCCAAACATGATTCTTGCCTAGGTTAAGGTTGTGAAATGGTGATTTTTAAAATTCATTATTTCTTCTGAATTTATTAAGCTGACATCCCCGCTTTCTCTCTCCTCTTTATCTATTTGAGAACACTACACACTCCTAAATCTTTTAATTTAATGCACTATAATTTATGACTATGATTACTCTTGCCAGCAGGAGGCCCTTCAGGCCAAGCCCTAGGTCTTCTTCACACACGCCACAGGTCTTTGAATACTCGCTATTTTCTGGCACAACACGCCCAGGCCACCGTCCTCGAGTCCGTGTGGGAATTATATTAATAGTTAGAAAGCTGTTGCTGAGGGGGGCGGAGAGAGAGTATTCACACTGCTTGCAGCCCGTCTTCCACCATTAAACCTTCACTTCCCAATAACATCAATATATTTTACTCTTTTGTACTATCCTAAAATACCCGAAAAATAATTTAACAATTACAACACCAACACCACTATTAACTATAATTGTACCAAGTAAAGCTCAACAGTTTTTGCCATTTCTTTTGTTTTTAAAATATGCTCCACTATTTAGATGTTAAATATATTAAAATATGTTCCGCTAAGGTGTTTATGGTCAGAATTATCAGAATTAAGTCTCTATTCTGGGTGGTTATGTTATGAACTTTAGGCAATTGGAGTCCTTTGTTTCTATTTGATTTCGACTTTATGGTTTCTTTTTTTCAATTTTGATACTATTTTTTTTTCTGAATATGTAAAACACTGGGTGGTTCAAAATCAAAATTATATAACAAGGCATATATATTCAAAGAAGTCTCACTCCTATTTTTATGTTAGACACCTCATTCCCACACCCCCATCCTTCTAGTTTTGTTTTTATTTTTGTTTTTGCAAAAGAAAGCAAATGTGTGTTTATTCTTATTTTCTCTTATTTCTTGCACAAAAGGTAACATGCCACAAACGACTTTCATGTACCCTTTTCGTGTGACAATGACTACTAGAAATCACACCATGTGGGCTCATAATGATTGTTCCCTTTCATTTTTATAGCTGATGTCAAGTAACATTAGTAGATGAGGCAAGATTGCGACCAAATTTTTTTGGAGAAAAAGAATGCATGGGAGGCGTATGACTTCTGGTGCTTACACTGTAGTACGTCCAGTGCAGAATTAGGTACTATTTGTGCTAAACTGGGTAGGACATGCAAACTTGGATATGAGGGAAAAAAATACATTATACGCTTGCAACAAACAAAAAATACCTTCAACATCTAATCCTGAACTTGAACTAAACCAAGCCTCAAATGACATTGTAGTACCACCGACACATGCCCCGTATCTACCTTCCATCCTCTCTCCGTTCCCCACTTTGCCACCTTGTTTGAGGTACTCATGTGGCCTCCCCAGCCCTCTCCACCACTCCCCTAAATCTGAGTCTAGGGCTGCTGACTGTTAGGAATTCTCCAGAAAGTGGCCTACTGGGTCCTCGTGAGTCCATCAGCCAAAATGGAGTGACCTCTGTGACCCTCTCCTGAAACCCCACGGCCACCACCCAGACTCACGAAGGGGGCTGCACAAGGCGAAACACCAGCCCTCGAGAGGATGAACTCAACTGGCTTTACGTTGCCTCATGAGCCTCCTCAGACCTCAGCACAGGGCTCCGCAAATGTGTTGCATTTATTGGTTTCTCAGTCCTTGGGTAACATTAACATTTAAAAGCACTAACAGTATTTAAAAAGTTACATCCTATACCATACTTCGATCTCTATGTCTCCTCCCCACTGAATTAAACAGTGTTTTGGGGCTAGTTCAAGCTTTAGCCAAACATACACTCCTTAAGACTACTAAGAAACTAACTCACAGGATCTATGTGAAGCCTGAATCAATCTGAATATTTGATTCTATTTTTGACTTTGCTATTTAGACTATGCCAGATCCCTTTGCCTAAAAGTAAACATTTAAAATACATAATGTAATTAAAAGAGGGATGATTCTAGCTACCTCACACAGCTGTTGTGAGGAAAAATGAGAAAACGCTGTGGGCACACTCAGCTAATTTGTGTGGACTTCTACACAGCATTCGTGCTTCGGGAAAAGAGCCAACAGCCACCCTGCAGCCTTTCCTGTATCTCCCCTTTACTAAACTACCAGTGACCGGGCTAAAGAAATCATATGAAACAACATGTCCAGGTCTTCGTTAACTGCTGGGAGACCACTGCCTTTCATTCTCAGGGCGTGTCTACGCACATAGAGGGACGTCTTCTCTTCTAGGAGGCTGGAGTGCCACGGCCAAAAGTTTGGCCAGACAGAGGGTCACCGGTGGAAGAGAATAAACAAGACTGAGCATGTGCTAAGGATGGCCATGGCTTGACCAGGGAGACCCTCCTACCGAGATCTATGTCCTCCTAGCAAGGACAAGGGTGCACGGGCCTGGTGGAGAGAAGAGGGACTCGCCATGAATCACAGCCTGCTGTGCGCCAGGCTAGGAGTGTGTCACCTCCTGATGTCCTGAGGACCACACATCAAGGCAGGCAGAAGCGTCCCTGTATGGATATGGGAGCCATGAAGGCCCTGGGCTTGCTTCATCTGCCCACCGTCACTTAGCTGACCAGCCACCATGCCAGCCCTGCAGAGTGCAGGAAGCCCACCTCACGAGCACGTGGCTGCATCTCCACGCCCAGCGGCCTGGACTCAGGGCCAGCACACAGCCATCTCTCCACCGAAGGTCTGGTGGCTGTTTTTACTCCTTGCTCGGGAGACCCAGGGATCTCACGTTGCACTGTCATGGCAGCTGCACAGCCAGTCCCAAGCACAAAGACGAGAGTGTTCCCAGGCACGCCCCAGACTCCAGTCCTTTAAATTGACTCTGTGTCATACTGTCCTGGGTACTTTATCTGACAAAGAACAAACTAGCATTCTCAATCTATATATACTTTAGAGCACTAAATAAAGGGCTGAAGTCAAGGCACAAAAGGTCTGGCCACAAAATTCCCTGCAGGAGCCCCACTCTAGCCATTCTGTTCTCAGGATCTTTTGAAAGCTGACTCTCAGGGCCACAAGCGGGTCTTTGTGTGTCAGAAAAGCCCACTGTTGGGGCTTTTCCATATACACAGTAACTAACAGGCAGTGTCCAATTTTAGAATGCAATGAAGAGGCAATGACCACACCAATGTGGGTCTGTGCTTTTACTCAGAAGTCAGGATCTCGGGGAAAGGCTACGTGGATAATGGCTGCGAACAGCACCACTGCTGGGATCAGCATCATGACTCACAGGGCGACACCTTCTGTGTGCACTCCTCCCAGCGTCAGGCGGCTGTGAGTCCTTACTCATGGCGCTCCCAGGAGGAGGCAGGGCCAGGTCACCATCACCATTATCTAGTGAGATGGAAGCCTGGAGCAGCGAGGAGGCCTGCTGGAGATCACCAGCTGGCTAAATGACAGCTGCTCTAACGAGCAGTTTTATTACCTCGCTATATTGTTTAACTCAAAAGTATTTCCCATCTGACAGCCTGCTTTCCTGAGTTACTGCCGAAGGAGAATGATTACCACTTTTCCTAGACGTCGGGTTTTACATACAGCACCGGAGCAGAGTTAAAGTTTCCTTTACTAATTTTACTTATTCATTTATTACATTGTATATAATACAGAGAAGATTTCAACAGGGAGCGAGGAAGGCCAGAAGAGCAGAAACTAAACCAGTCCAGGATAAGTGCATCATGCCCAATAGCCGTCAGCTCTCCAGAGTCGCAAGACAAGACTCTGAGCTTCCTAGTAGTCCTAGCAAAGGTGAGAAGCAATGCCAGATTCAAAGCTCATGTGTCTCAAGATAAAAGAAGCCAGTGCCCTGGAGGACCAGTGTCCTGCAGGCCCTCATGATAAGGACGTGGTGTGAAATAGCAACCACATGCTGAAAAAACCTACTGTAACAGTTTTCCAACAGCTCTTTCTCCCCTCAATAAAACTCATACTACACCAAGGTTCAACTCAGTAGAAGCTAGTACATACAGAGACCATACAATGCAGGCAAATGTGCAACTCTCCTCCGGTTTAGTTTGACTGAGGATAAAAGATAGAATATCTACAGAAAGTAGAGGAATATGACACAGTGGGTGCATGCATTGAACTGTATAAAGCACCACCACAGTTTTATAAATGACGGAATTTGATATATTCAGAATACCAAATATTGTTAAGCAATATACAAAGGTTCATTCTTCATAAGGAAGGTAGGCTTATAAGCCTCATGTTTAGGTTGAATATGCTTTCATTCAAGAACAAGTTATTTATTGGGATTATTATAGACAAATCTATAAAATATACACATACCCATAAGATGTATAGATAAAATACACTTCAGTTGAGATTATGTTTTTAAAAAACATTGCTAATTTGGCATTAATCACACAAAATATGTAAGAAAAGAAACCAAAGCCATTTTAATGTTTAGTAAAATAATCTGATCTAAAGAAAAAGAGATATATTAACAAAAACACTAAAAATTCAATCAGATTTTATGAAATCTCCCCTCTCTATCCCTATAAGAAAAGATCTACAATTAGGTATCTATGATCAATGAGAAAATGTTCTGATTAATGAAATTAAATTTTAAGGCTAAGCTTTCAAGACACTGTGTATTTGTCATAACAAAGGGAATATATTATTTATCTACCTGTAATATAATGTACTTATTTGCTAATTTTAAAATTATTTTTCCGGAAATAATAAGATAGCTCTTTTTGAAATATATTCTTATAACTAGAAGCAACACTTAATGAAGATAGTTATAATTTACTACCCTAAATAAATTAATAAACATATTATTTAAAAGCATACACTTGACTGTTCAACTAATGGTTAAAACTATATAGTATTTTTAAACACCTGAAACAAATTACAAAATGGATCTTGCATATCTTATTTATAGAACTATATTGTATCTATAACTTGCATTGAAAATGAAAAGGGAGAAAGACTACACAACTTTTATTCATTTGTTCACTCACTCAGAGAGACATCTGCTGCTTGGCTCCTGCAGGCGGTCTCTGGGACAGGGGCCGCACACCATGAGGCGCGTGCCTGCCCGGGACAAGTCCGCCGCTGGCAGGAAACGCGGGCAGCACCGCCTGTGCTGTGAGAGGGGCTCACACGAAATGCCCTCGGAGCCCCAGATAACGGCGTGGGCCCTTTCTGCCTAAGGAAGAGGGGAGGTAGCCTCAGGGCCCGACTCCAGAGGCCACGGCTGAGCTAAGTGCTGGGGAAGGGACAGGAACAGGGGGCAGATCTGTGTGAGAAGGAGAAGACGGAGAGGCTGCAGGATGTGTGAAGAACTGGGATTGCAGGGACACCGCGCGGGGGACTGAGGGTGGGCCGTGGGGCAGCCGTGGAATGGCGCGGGGACCAGACAGCAGAGCCTGGACCTTATCCCACAGGTGACAGGAAACCCACGGAGGACTCCAGGCAGGGCGATAACAGGTTTGCACCTGCACACAGTCATGACTTCTCTGGCGGTACGAGAAGGGTGGGTTCAGATCACATCCTGCCTTTCTCAGCACTTCTGAGGGCATCTCGCAAACTCCAGAAAAACCCCACACCACTTCCACACGCCCACCTCTCTCCCACCTCACCTCCAGCCATGCTCCCCAGAGCCCGCGACTCCTGCCGCACTGCCTGCCTTCCTGTTCCTCACACAAGCCAAGCTCAGCCCCACCCCAGGACATTTACACATGCTGCCGTACACCCCAGCATGGCTCACTCCTCTCTTCATAAAGACCCTCCACCAAGAGGCCCTCCTGACAGCCCATCCACAACAGCAGCCCTGGCAATTCTCTCTTTCGTCTCAGCATCATTTCCTGAAAGGAGTCCACGAAGGCAGCAGGGAACAGAGGAGAGAGCCCGTGACCAAGGAGGCCGGAAGAGGAAGTTTCATGGAAGAAAGAGTCGGCAGAGTCACAAGCTGAAGAGAGAGAAAGGACAACAGGACTGGGCTGACAGTTCCATGGTGGGTGGCCGTGGGACAGGACTCCTGCGACTTGGGCGTGGGTCTGAGACCCGAGGGCAAACGGCCCCGCTGGGAAGGGCCGGGCGTGAGCACACGTCCAGCCGGCCGGGCTAGGGAACGACGGCAGGCTCGGCCAGGTCACTGCGCTGCGAACCAACGGGGCGCCGAGCGTGACATGCTCCACCTAGTCACCGTCATATGGAAGTCTGGAGAAGAAGGCAAAGTGATTTACGTGAGAGGGTGTATTCAGACATGGCTGTGTTCAAACAGTCAGAAGTTGGGGGGGGGTCGGCGCATTTACTCCGTAGCTGCCGAGTGTGAAGCATGGAATCCGGGAGAGGAAGCACGCAGGCTGAAGCAGCAGCTCTCCCTGCCTCGCAGGGCTCAAGTCTCACAGCAAGGCCGAGGAGGGTGCCTGGAACCCTGGCAGGTGGCACAGGGCACAGAGGCACCTGACCGATCTGCCGAGGAACCTGAGAACAGGTGTCAGGGAAGAGAAGCTGGTGTCACCCGGGGGGCTGGGCAAGGCAGGATGTGGATGAGCCTTGTCTTCTACAGCCAAGGCAGGCAGAACTGACGTGTGGACAGAGACCTGCACGCAGGGTGCCAGGATTCACTGAGGTGTCATTAGCAACATTCCTATTAATAACAAAGCAATAGTGCATGGAGTGTCGAGTTACCACTGGGTCGCCAGAAGTTGCCCCAAACCCAGAGGGTGGCCCTGGGAGAGGGTCCTGCCTATGAACAGTCATCTGTGCTCCACTGGGGGGGACAGGGCCAGAGGTGTGTCCAGACCAGGGCTCTGGGAGCGCGCACCATGCGTTCGGTGGGGTCCGGGAGCCGCCCCCCTGCAGGGAGCACCACCACGCAAAGAGGGAGCAAATGGGTGGTTCTAAGCAGGGGATAAAAGGTCAGAGGGATCTGTTTCAAAATTATATTTTTGGCAGCAATGTGGAGGGTGGATGAGAAAGGTTTGAGGCTTGAGCAAGGAAATCAGAAGAATATTTCAGGAGCCCAGGAAAAAGCGGGCAAGAGCTGAGAACCAAGGCCATGAAAACCGGCACAGAGAGGACGGCAGCCACTCCAGCCTCCAGGAATGTGCTGGGTGGATGCCTACGGTGGTGTCGTCCTGCACCTAGACGGGGTAAGAGGGTGGAGGGGCAGCTTGGAGGACGACTGAGAGCCCAGCTGGACACTTCAACTGCCAGCTCCTCCCCCTTACCATCGCCAGGCCCCTGTGCATGGAAAGCACCCCAGGAACCAACCGCCCTACGCATTGTGTCAAGTTCACTAAGTTGCTCTGCCGTCTGGGCTACAAAACCCGGAGGCAGAGTCGGTCTCAAAGAGCCCTGCAAATGCAGGCTTGGGTTCTGGTCCACTGAAGGCCCAGGGCTGCTGCAGCACGCACAGGCCACAGTGGAGCCCGGCCTCCCAGGAGGGAGGATCTGCACCCAGCCATAGTCAAGACTCCTGCATGACCACAGTCTAATAGGAGGTTGAAGGGTTAAGGCTAAAAGGGCCAATGACAGAGACATGCTGAGAAAATACGCCCACAGTGGCATTTATAACTTCTTCATGGGCAAGAAAAAAGATATATATTTTTTATGCGGTGGCTGGAGGTCCCCACTTTGGTGGTAAATTGTGGAGCCCACACCTCAGTGCTTTTGGCTGAAACTTCAATACCTGTAAGGATAAGGGGCTCCCAGGCAGGGCTGCCTGGCCCGCTGGTTTCAGCACCAGCCAGCCTGCCTGTAAGTTCAAGGGCTGCCCGACAAGGGCTGGGAGAGAAAACCGGCCAGACTGGTTTTGTCGGGTGGTATTGCTGATGGTGACACAATCCTAATGTCACTGAACACCTTCCTGGCAACTATCAAACATCTTGTAATGATTCCTATACACAAGCAGTTGACAAGGGAGCATTACCCCCATTTCAAATGAGGAAAGGAGGTGACTAATATTGATGGAACGCTAGCTATGAGCTGGGCACTGGAACACAGTGTCTCAACGAGTTTCATGACAGCCCACAAGGGAGGTGCCATCACCCCACTTTCATAGAAGATGAAACTAATTTAGATTAAGTAGCTGTTAAAAGACACCACAATTGGGAGGGGAGGGAGCCTGGACCCCAGCCTAGGTCTGTCCGAGCCTGACCACCTCCCATGTCTAAATCACAGCCCCCAGACTCAGAATCGCTGGTCAACACTGCAGGTGCGTGCAGGAGGCCATGCGCCAGCGACGTGCGCCTCACAGCAGCAGAGCGGAAGCAACTGAAATGCCCATCCCCAGGCCTGACCCAACGCGCCGGCCGCACCCACACAGCGGACAGGGGAGTGAGCGAGCGCTGTGTTAGATGCTCCACGTAACTGCAAAACGGAATACAGTACAATAAATAGAGCAGTCCCTAACATCTGAAGCAAAATGAGCCAAATGTTTTTAACCGTGCATTAAGTTGGCAACATGAAAACACAGCAGTGGGGTGGGGGCGAGGGGAGCCCAGGATGGAGCACATGCGCAGTGCTGAAGGTGTGCTGAGGGTTCACGGTACCGCCTCACACACAGGCATGTGTGGAACTAAACTTCATGCCCGTATGAAACGCTCCATAAATAAATGCTATTTTTTAATTGTGGGACTCGAAGAGGTCTCAGATGTCAAGCCTCGGCTCCTTCTACTCCTTCTGCTCCCAGAATGTCCCGAAGGCACTCCGGTCCCTCAGCCGGCCGGTCATGCTCCTGTTTCCAATTCGGAGTCCCCCTGAAGAGGCATGTGGCAGTGGCCCACAACTGGTCGCAGCAGCACCTCGGATGCCCCACTCGAGAAAATCCGCACAGCAGAGCCTCCGGGGCATTCCCTCTCTTTTTCCGTTAACAGCCAGGTGCCCACCTATTTCAGCTTCATGGCAGTTTCCCGAGGCCTATGCGGCATTTATAGCCCCACACCTACCTCCCCCAGAGACCTGGGAAAGAAGGGTCAGGGGTCAAGCAGCCCAGCAAACAGAGGGGAGAACCAGAAGAACTGGGTTCCAGAGAAGCCCAAAGGAGGGACAGGTGCCCAGAGGGACAGGTGCCCAGCTGCTGCCAGCACACCAGGCCGTGCCCACGGGGCAAACCACCAAGAGGTTTCGGGCAGAAGGCTCCCCTGTTGGGGGCTGGATGGCGACAGGCCTCACCTTTGCTCCATGAAGGACACAGGTGGACCTGAGGCAGGTTACTTGCAGCCCTGGGAACAGAACTTACCTCAGTCCAAAGATCCAAGCACACGTGCGCAGAGAGTGAAAGGGAGAGAGTGCAACTCGGCCAGAGCCACCTCAGACCCCAGACGGCAGCATGAGAGGGCCTGGTATGGATGGGCTGTCTGAGGTGCCCAGAGGGCAGAAGGGGAGGTGGGGCGGGGAGGGCAGGCCCCGCCTCCCCCACAACGGGCCTGTGCCAGGTGGCTTGTGTTAATTTCTCCTGTGGCCCTCCCTCCTGCCCCGCTCCCGGACTTCTAGACAGGTTCGAAGTCCATGTGGATCAACTATCCATGTGGATTGGCAGATTTTTTACCGTATAAGGAAGTGTACACCCAGTAATAGCTTAAAGAAACAGCCATCGTGAGATTTCCATCACACCTCTGAACTTACAACAAAAATTAGGGCCAGATGCAATTCAGTGGACCAGGGTATCCCTAGCTGGTTTTTTGTTTTGTTTTGTTTTTGATTCACCATTCTATTCACAGTACAAGCTCTCTGGGGTTAAGATAATATTTAATAACGTTCATCAGACAGAAAGACAAATTTTGATGTTTTTAAGTAGTAGTCATACATGCTGATAAAATATCTTAACTTTGTGAGAAACAATTTTCCATGTGGGCAAATTAATTACAAAATGATAAATTATTTCATTTTCTGTATGGAATCTAAATGTATAGTAAAATATAGATGGAAATTTAACAATGTATTATAGGCAAAAACTGATCTTATGAACTGAATTTTTTACTTTTTTTTTTTTTTTTTTGCTTTAAAGATCAATTGGCTCTTATTTTAAATGACACAGTGAGAACTGGCTTTTCTGGCTGCCACTTGCAAGTACTTCTGCATAAACAACAGGGGAAAGTAAGGATAGGCTCTGACCCCCGGAAATGGAAAGAAGGGAAAGACGTCAGGACACAAGCACTCTAGCAGAGGTGATTTTTTGACTTGGTTTTTGAGGCTACGGACACCCAAGACCAAGAAACGTGACATTTTTATTCAGATAACATAGCTTAGTTGCCTCAGGAAGAATATTGGAAGGCAAAGTTGCAAAATGAGTCCCATTTTTATATTCCCTATTAACTTACATTTCAATATCAATGCCCCTCTTCTTGCTAATTTCGATCAGCGGTTTATTATGGAGCTAAACTAAATACTACATGCTTACAAATCAAAAGCCTATAAAATCATATCATGGTCAAGAATTCCAGAGGGGTTTGCAATGAGCACAAAAGGTGTCAAAGACACCCTCTCAACTTTTAGAAATCTCCAATCTTCCTCCACATGAATATGGAGGCCACACACAGGCCAATGTTAGAAGAGAAACCTCTAACAAAAATAATACTTTCATTTACTTAAGTTTGATTTTTCAGTACATAAAAATTTGAAAACATTGTTATCTCCACTTTTTAAATGATGTCAACCCTCGCACACTTTTGCAACCCCCTGTTCTAAATGCCACGTGAAAGATTTCTACCTACCCCCGAGGGGGCCAGGCCCTTCTTAGGCACAGACAGGTGGGAGACCAGACCACTGCATGGCCAAGTCTAATGACAATGGCCTTGCATGCCGGTGAGCAGAACTTCTGCAACACGGCCCAATCCGAACAGACTTTAGGCTTCTACCTCTATTTTTGTGTATTTATTTATAAATCATATACATGTTACTAGTATACTGGGAACATTACAGAAATTACACAGAAACAGAATTTTGGAAAGAGTAAGATAAAAATAAATATTTTCTTCCCAAACTGGCTAGATGACGAGGCACACCCAGAGAGCCCACACCTCCACTCTGGAGACCCGCGTGCTAGCAAATTAGCATGTGAAAAATCCTGGCTCTGGTATTACTGGTAGGAAGATGAGGACTGGACGGCCTTGCCCCTCCCGAGGGCAGGTGCCCACTGCTGGTCCTCCGCTCCATGCCCTCTGGGGCATCATTCCTGCCCACACGCGACGAAGAAGCTTGTTCCTCATCACTCCAGGAGAGCAAGTGATACGTAACCAGGAATCTTACTCTGAACAACTGTCACAGAGCCAGGACTAGAAAAAAACAGCATCAACATCCCTAGTAATTTTTCTAAAAGAAAAATATAGAAAACATGGGAAAACACACCATCACCATAGAGTGATAACCATCCACCACTGGAAAATCGCCTCTGCTCTGCCCTCCGAACCCGCAAGCTCCACCACCGTCTGTCCCACCGTCAACCTGGACGAGCAGAGAGCACACGGACACTGCACTCCTCCTCAGAAGGCCTTTCCTACCACACCTTCGCACGATGAGGAACACCGATCGGAAGAGCCCCGTTACGAAGTGTTCACTCTGTGCGAGGCGGTGTCATATATGCTTAAATTATTTGATCTTCACAGCCCTACCTACAAAGCAAGTGGATTCTAATTCCCTTTCGCAGACAAGGAACTAAGAATGCAGGTGTCCTAATCAGGTTCCCCATGAAACAGAGCTGAGTGACCACGATGAGCCGCCTGCAGCAGGGAGAGCAGCCCAGGGAGGCGAGACTTAGCGGAGGGGAGGGCGGATGGAAGTCAGCCCAGGGCGCTGCGGCAGGCTCTGTGCAGCTGCTACAGCTCCTCCCGGAGGGAGGCCCATCCTCACAGCAGTTGGGTGCTAAGTCACATGGCCCATCAGTGGCCCCAGGAAAAGAGGAGAGAAATGGGGGGCCGGGGCCCATCGCGTCGTGCCGCTCAAGTGGCACCGCCATCACTCGGGGTCCCCTTGCCCACGCCGTCAGGCCAGAATGCAGGTCTGGGTGGCACCGCGGTGGGCTGTGGTGGGGTGGGGTGTCACCCGGGAGTGCCGGCTCCACGCCACAGCCCGCCAGCTCCACTCACTGCTCCCTGCCCACGGCTGTTTCCAGGTAAACACACAGACTCGCTGGGCTTAACCCGGGAACACAAAGGCACGGCTGTGGGGTCCTGCCACGAAGATCCTTTGCTCTGCGAAGGCAGAGTCAGGAAAGGGAAACGGCTTTTCTGTATTTTTTTTTTCAATTAAAGTGTTTACTAAAACTGACAAGCAGGCAAAATAAATGCAAATGAAGCAGAGAATCTATAGAAATGGCCTGAGAATAGCCTTTTCCACATGGACGGACTGATGGGAGACCCCAAATGTTAAGTAACAGGGGTCCCTGTAGGTCAGAGAGGTGGCCAGTCCAGACATGGAGGCCACCACACTTAGTGTGCAATTTCTACTTCTTTCCTGCTTAAACTGCAGATTTCCAGCAGAAGCTTTTGGCCTCCCTCTGTCATCAAGAAAGACAGGAAAACAGTGAGGGACAGAAAAAAATAAAAATGAATGTATAGAGTGAACAGTTGTTGTACCCTTGCTCTATTCAATTTCTAGTTTCTTCCTTCTCTCTCTCTCTCTCCTGTCTCTAAGGGGCACACAGAGAACCTCGGGAAAGGCAGGCTGCCGTGGGACTGACTGCCCAGGTCTCTTCTCTCTCCTTTTTCAGAGACCCCCGCGCCAGGATGATGGCAGGCAGGGCTACAGTAAACACAGTTTGCTTTCTCTTCTCTGTAGGTTCTTTATAGACCCTTTCTACCAGTTTGCTTAGAGTTTCAATTAGAAAATTGATGTTCACAGCTACACCAGCACTCCCCATCCAAGAATCTTTGGTCAAGAGACAATGCAAGCTCTGTCTCCCTGACTGAAGAGGTGGCAGAAAAAGCACCAAAGAAAACCCTGAGCTGGCTGACAGCGTACTTACTGCCCCAGGGCCGGACGCCCCCTTACGTGCGGCTTCTCTTCCCTTTGGGTGAACTTAGTCATGTCAGCAAATTAAGAAAATAGAGGCTCCCACAACTTTCCAACGGATGCTTTCCATCTGAAGTCTATTTACACACCCTCTGAAATGGATGCAGGTAGTACAGCACCTGTGCCGTTGCACACTTTTGCCAGGCACGACCTGTGACAGTAGCTGAATCTGGCACCTGTCTGAGCACACGGAGCTTGGCTGGAGCAAAATAAAAAGCATCCTCTTAAAAGAGGAACAGAAGAGGTTTGCTCTAGAAAGGTTTCTTTATGTAGTCCAAATATAACAAAACTCAAAGCCAGGACTTGCTCTGAGGTGGGAAACAGCATTAGTTCCTTCCATTCAAGAAAGAATTCAAAATAAGACTGCCTCCAAAGAAGCGCATTCTTGGTTAGAGTCCTGAACTTCCTCAATATGCTCATTCATTCACAGATTTGTTACGTGCCTACTGTATGCCAGGCACTGTTCTCAGGACTCTGGCGAGGAAGGGAGGGTGAGGAGCTCAGGGTGAATTCTGGCAGAAGACAGAAACATCTGGCTTTCTTACACGTGAATCGTTTTTAAAAGAGACAATGCTTTTCATTGGGTAGAGAAAATACAAATATTCCCACAAGAGACAACATACTAGCATCATTTAATAACCACTGTCAGATCCTATCTTGAGACCGGAGTTTAACAGGAGACTATTTCCAGAGAAAACACAGGTATCAAAAGGGGAAAGAATAAATACAGAAACTGAAGTTATACAAAGAGAGGCCTGAAGGACCTGAAAGTCTTTTTCCTCAATAAGGACTTGACGGCAATTTACTCAATAATTACTATGTGCCCAAAACACATTTTGTTACTCAAGTTAATCAAAAAAACCAAGAATGTAAGATTTTAGAAATCAGCAAATACGTATGTTTGTTCCCAACACATGAAACTGAATGAAATCTTATTTCAGTTTGTTTTTGTTCATTTTTTTTTTTAAGAGACAGGGTCTTGCTCTGTTGCCCAGGCTAAAGTGTAGTGGTGTGATCACAGCTCACTGCAGCCATCAACTCCTAGGCACAAGCAATCCTCCTGCCTCAGCCCCCAAGTAGCTGGGACTACAGGTGTGCACTACTACACACTCATGGCTAATTTTTTTTTTTTTTAATTTTGTAGAGAAGGGGTCTTGCTATCTTGCCCAGGCTGGTCTCAAGCGCCCGGCCTCAAGCAGTCCTCCCACTCAGCATCCCAAAGTACTGAGATTACAAGCATGAGCTACCAAGCCTAGCTGATTTAATTATTTATATAGAGACAGTATGGGGCTCATTAGTGAAGGAATATGGGCAGGCCAATTTTCCTCCTCCCCATCAATCTAAATCCTACTCATCCTACAGGGTCCTTGCAAGTCCAGGAATCCTTATGATGGCCACTCAGATCTGATGCATCTCCATACTGGGGTTGTTAGTGCACCAGTTCACAAGCTTTGGTGCATTTTATTTTGCACTTACAGAGCTTCTCATAAATGCAGATTCCCTAGTATACTCTGATTCCTGGATGATGCTGGGCACTGGTTGGAGACAACAGGAAACAGGCGCCAAGAACAGCTCTTTATTACAGGTCTGGTCTACTTAATGAACCTCAACCTACTTTCTGTAATACTTAAATCCAGGTATTTAAAGGACTGGAATAGACATTTCTCCAAAGAACACGTACAAATGGCCAGGATGTATATGAATAAATGCTCAACATCATCAATCGTCAGAGAAATGCAAATCAAAACCACAAGTTATCACCCCACACCTGCTGAGATGGCTATTATCTTTTCAAAAACAGATAACAAGTGGCGGCAAGGATCTGAAGAAATCAGAACACTTGAACACTATTGGTGGTCCTGTAAAATGGTACGGCCACGATGGAAAACAGTACAGAGGTTGCTCAAAATGTTAAAAATAGAAAACCATAATTAACCAGCAATATCACTTGGGGGTATTTACCCAAAAGAATTGAAATCGGGATCTCAAAGAAGTATTTGCATTCCCATTTTCACTGCCGCATTATTCGCCATAGCCAAGAGGCAGAAATAACTTAATGACCATCAGGGGATGAATAAATAAACAATATGTAGCACAGTCACGCATCGCTTAATGTGGCATGCATTCTGTGCGAGTCAGTGTGTGCAACACAATAGTAAGTATTTGTGTCTCTAAACCTATCTAAACATAGAAAAGGTGCGCTAAAAATACAGTATTAAAATCCTACGGGACCACAGTCATATATGTGGTCCATCGTTGACTGAAACACTGCTGTGGGGAGGGTGGCTGTATAGACACACAATAAAATATTCTTCAGCCTCTAAAAAGAAGGACATCCTGTCATACGTGACAACATACAGGAACCTGGAGGACATTATACTAAGTGAAATAAACCACTCATAGAAGCACAGATTACTGCACGATTCCATTTACACGAGGTACCTAAACAGTCAAACTTGTGGAAGCAGAGAGTAAAACGGTGCGGCCAGCATCTGGGGAAGGTGTCAACAGCGCGTCGCTCTCAGACAGGCACGGGGTTTCAGTGACACAGGATGATGAAGTTCCGGACATCTGCTGAACAACAGCGTGCCCACAGCCAACAGTACTGCACCACACACTTACTAAGAGCACAGATCTCATTTTAAGTGTTCTCACCACAACAAAAAATAAAATAAAAGAATGAACTAACATTAAGATGTCAAAGACTACACACACTAACACTAGGCGTAAGGCGGTCGATGTGACTTTGGGTTCTTGACTCAATGACATGCTCTGGAAGGCAGGGACACCGTTTGTCTCAGGGGCTAGCAAATTCCTGCCTGGTATGTTTTCGTATGTCCAAGCTAAGACCGGTTTTCACAATTTTAAAATGGTTGGCAGGGGGAATGGAAGAAGAATATTTGATTACATGTGAAATTTCATGAAGTTCAGCTTCCCGCGTCCATAGCCAAAGCCTTATTCACTCAGGCACTGCCGTGGCTGCTTTCTGCGGACAGTGGCAGAGCTGAGGAGGCAGCAGAGTGTGGCCTGCAGAGCTGAAAGCGCCCACGACCTGGCCCTTTCACAGAGGGACTTCGCTGACCGCCCACCCGCAGGACAGGGCACGGAGCCCGGAAGGGACCTGCACGTGCCATCTCCCTCTCAGTGCACCCCTTCCCCACACGCTGCTCAGCTCTGTCTGCCGCACACGCTGGCCGGTCCTGGGAGCCAGCAGGCTGCTCCCTAGTGAGCCAGACCCCGCTGCTCCCACCAGTTTGGGGATATTCTTAACAGGGTGCAACTCCATCGTCCCCTAACTGCGCATGCCGTTAGCGCTTAACCGCTTTAACCCCGCCACTTCAATAAAATTCTACAGAAGGTAACGGATGTAAAGAGAAGCACAGCATTATTCTCATGAAACCTAAGTTACATGTTTTAGAAAAACAAAGGTGAGTTGCTAAAAATAAATAAATACATCAATAAAAGTTTACTTAGGTGATGGAGAGATAACTGAAAAAGACTGAGGAGGAAAAAAACTGTCAGTACCAGAGGGATTTTGCACTCAGATCTCATCAAAATTGTTTGTAAATTCTCAGCTGACTTTAAAGACAATGAAACTGAAAACCAGACAATGAATTCTGTCAAAAGATTGCCAAAGACATGTAGATGCCTATTTTTTAAGCATTTAACATTTTGAACTCATGTAATTAAGTGAGCCGTCATTAGTCCAGGGTTCCCACGATTCCGAGCTCCCGGCTGTTTCGTGTGTGTGTGTGTGTGTGTGTGTGTGTGTGTGTGTGTGTGTGCGCGTGTGCGCGCGTGCGCACCCCTCAAGCTAGGCTGTATCCAGCCCGGAACACTTCATCCTCGTCGTGCAGGTGGTGGACTGAGCGTGGGTTGAAGGAGCCCGGCAAGGCCTCGCAGCTCAGTGTGGACGTTTCATTCCAGGCCTGAGGCATCCGTTCAGACGATGCTTTTCTGACATTTTCATACCAGAGTTTGTACCTTGGGAGTCTCCACGTGTCTGAATTAAAGCCCAAGACAAGCTATGGGCTAGGACCTGTCATTCACGATGCCAGGGTCACAATTCTGCCACTCTCTGCAGGTGCAGAGGAAGAAACCTGACAACTTAGTATTGCAGAGGTCCAGTCAGTCACCTCTCCCCCGCTTTATGTCTGTGCTTTTATCTATGGAATACGACACCGGCAACGACGTCTTTTAGGAATGAACGCCAAATAATACGCAACTGAAGTCGCCTCAAAATACAAAGCTGTATGCTTTGTGAATTTTTAATGTATATTCTAGCTTGTTACCACAGTATTTAGGGCCATACAACAGGTACCACTGCCTAAAATTCCCCATTTACTAAGGTACAAAACCCACACCTGCAGTGGCATTTCTGAGGACACTGTCACAGACATCAGGCACGGAGGGACCAAAGCCGACTTACCTTCCGACACTTGCTTGTGCTTTCGGACTGAAAATCACCCCTCACGAGTCAGCTCTTGCCTATCTGAGTGACTGGGCGGCTATATCTGCAGCACATTTATACTGTCTAGATCTATTTGGCATTTAAAAATCAAGATTCTAAAAATGAGTATGTCTCAGCAAAGAGACAAACTAATTTTACCTATTTGAAAATGCTTAACTTGCCTAAATAGTTTAATAATCAAATACGATTCCCAAAATACATCAACACTTCAGCGGTTTTGGAATGCCAACCCTCAGGAAACCTATTTTAGGTATTTATTTTTAAAAGTGTCACTGAACTGTCCCAATTCATGCGTCCAGTACTCTCTGCTCTGGTGCCGCCACCCCGATGCAACCGGGCCTCCACCACGGCTAAGCACGGTCTGCCTCGCTCCTGCGTTCTGGGCTCTGCGCCCTCCCCTACCTGTGGGCCTCTTCTATAGCACACGGCATGACACGGTGGCCTCAAATACCGCTCCTTCACAGTCACTCCCGGCCTGCGCCTAGAGCGGGGCCGTCGCTCTGCCTGCGCACGGAAGGAGCTCCACCGCCCTCTGCACGTCCGCAGGGGCTACCTCCCTCCCTTCCTGCCCCCCACACACCAGGGCTTCAAACTCACACCCAACCTCACTGCATACCTCCCCTGTCTCCCAGGCAAAGAACACCACTCACTGTCCCTTCGTGTCCCCACACCCAAAAGGCCATCAAGGCCTGCCAACTGCACCCGCAGCAAGAAGCTCAGTGTGCCCTTCCTGCCCGAGGTTCCCGCCAAGACTCTGGTGGGCTCCTCTTTTTTTTTTTTGAGGCAGAGTCTCACTCTTTTGCCCGGGCTAGAGTGAGTGCCGTGGCGTCAGCCTAGCTCACAGCAACCTCACACTCCTGGGCTCAAGCGATCCTCCTGCCTCAGCCTCCCAGTAGCTGGGACTACAGGCATGCGCCACCATGCCTGGCTAATTTTTTCCATATACATTTTTAGTTGTCTTCCGATTAATTTCTTTCTCTTTTTAGTAGAGATGGGGTCTCGCTCTTGCTCAGGCTCGTCTCGAACTCCTGAGCTCAAACAATCCGCCCGCCCTGGCCTCCCCTAGGATTACAGGCGTGAGCCACCGCGCCCGGCCTGCTGAGCTCCTCTTTATCAGACTGCCCCACTGTCACAGTGGGCTCCAAACTGGGTTCCACTTTTTAGTTTTTCGCTTTCAAACAAAGTGGCCAAGTCCAGGCCATTAATTACCTATGAAGAAGAAAAGAACTGTACCACACAGAGTGGATGTCTGGTGCTGGGCAGGGAAGACAACTTTTCATATATGCAGTGACTTTGCTCTGGAAAGCTCAACCGCAGCAGCTCAGCTGAAATACTGCTGCCCATGATTAGGCACACTTCTGTGCAGAGGCGAAAACATTCTTTCATATTTGCACAGTACATAACTTTCATAGAGCAAATGACTTTCATATAAAAACTCCCAGTTCATGGATGCTATGTCTTCTACAGCAGACTTATTCTAGAAAACGAGTACATAAGTCTTAATTTTTGTAAACCAGTCATGTTTTAAAATACAAGACAGAGGATCAGCATTTTAAGCATTTATCTTCTGAGATACTTTTTCTTAAAGAAAATTCTTCTCTGATGAAAATCATTTAACTTGATGTTTAGGTCTGCATTTTTATGCACATGATTTTGTCTGACATGGGAAAACTGATATTAACAAATCAAAATGTAAATATCCTGGCTGTGTGTGTAAACTCTTGGCTGCCTGAATCCCTGAGGACAGAGCAGTGAGGAGCATTGCAGGCGGCCAACAGTAAGGGGACAGCATCCCGGACAGCAGGTAAGGGAAGCCACAGACACAGGAGAGCACGGTCGGGTGGCGTAGGAGGGCAGGGCTGCACGGCTCTGGGACACTAGGGAGAAACAAGGCCAGGCCAAATTTGTAACCAAATTTTGAGGCACAAATCCCCCTGAACCTCCTGTGTTTTTTCCCTCTCTACCAGTAATGCTGTGCAAAACAGAGGAAAGTTCTCAGTGTCAAGATTCAGAATTCCCTTTTTACAATTAGAATTTTCTTCTTCTGATTGTAGGGGAACCACTGCCTCCAGACAGTCTGCAGGGGCCTGGCTGCTCTGGTGTCCTGGCCACAGCCCACGTGCCTGGTGCCGGAGCCCATGCACAGCAGATCTGGGGGTGCAAAAGCGAGAGGCTGCCTCAGAATGTAACAGAGTAGCACTGCTCCTCCCACAGACATGGCAGGGAAATACAGACATGGGAAACATGTAACAGAGGGAATGGCCTGAAAAAATGGTAAAAATATTGTCTGTCTCTTTAAAACATCCTTCACTCCTTTTTGAGTACTAAACCCGACATCCCGACCTCAGGCCAGCAGTGGGGAGAGGCAGGGGAATGTCTTATGCTTCTTTGTGCTACAGGAGATGGCTCAGCCTGACCTGGAGGAGGGGGTCCTGGGCGGAGGTCACGGGATTGTCTTCAGAGGAGACAGAACAGAGATGTGATGATCAGGATCATCGACTGTAGCTGAACAGCAGTTGCCTAAAGCTGAGAACCCATCCTTTAAAAGCTCTGTATTTCTGCTTATTATGAGGACGACGGCATTTCAGACAGGAGTCTCCCTCCTCCTCATTTACCAGCAAATTAATAAAATCCTGACCACTTGTCCCCATTCTTCTGATGCAGCCTCGGGGACAAGTGCTGAGCTTTCGGTAACAATAGGACAGAACCGGGTGTGCCCACCCCACAGGAGCAGACTGCCCGGGGGGACGCCACGGCACGGACTCAGATGTCCGCAGCCACCGGCTGTCCAGCAGGGTCACTTGGGAAACATCGGTGCAGAGCCCGCGTCAGTGTCGAGAGCCCAGGGCTCCCTTGAGGCACCCTCCAGCTGCAGGGCAGCCCTGTCCAGCCCGCTGGGGACATGGACTCCACCCACCTCTGTCTCCATGAAGGCGACAACACAGATTCCTCCAGAAGGCTGGCTATTCCAACTTGTTCCTCACAGTGGGAAATAAAAAGCACCTGTCTCCACACGTTCCGCTGAGAATGGTTTCAAAGCCTAGTTCCTTGTAGGCCCCTCTCTCCCCTCCTGTTTTCTTCTTCTCTGATCTGCGTGGCTAGGGTTTGTGCAGTTGTCTGTTTTAATAAAAAGCCCTTATCTTCCTTCTATTTACTCTTCGATGGCGATGAGCCCCATCCTTTTTCCTATGAACGCCCTTTGGGTTCTCCAAATAAAAGCTACTGCGATAAACGCAGGGGAAGAGGTCTTTGAAGAAACAACTATGAAGCAACAACATGAAGCTCATAAATGAAGATGTGCACTTAGGCTCCGAAGCCATGCATCCTGTCGGTTGCAGTGAAACAGGGATTCTAAGGAACCCATTTTAATTAGTGCTCACGGATCTGGGCTGGGGGACCAGCACTCACACGTGCACGTGTGCAACCTGTGATAAGACGTTCCTTTGCTCCACTGAAAGTGATTGCTACAGAGAGGCTGGGGTCTCCCATGGCAGTGAGAGGCAGCAGCACCAGACCTGGTGTCACTTCCTCGGAGCCTCCTGCCTCGGGGCTCATTCTGGGAAAGGGGAGCGTGGCACGAGCTTCTGGGAAAGGAGTCGCCTGTGGAAGCCCCTGTGGGGAGGGGCGGCCCACACCCAATGGCATCACACAGGTGCCTGCAGGTGGAGAGAGCGTCTGGCCCTGCCCCCAAGTCCTATCCACTCTGGGCTTTCTTGCATTTTAGGCTTTTCCTCCCCCTCTTACCAACACCAGTGCTGCTCGTTTGTTCACTCAGAACTGCAGCATCAATGAATGTCTCCAGCACGCCAGGACTGCACACGGTGGAGGGGACAAGAGGAAAGGACAACAAGCCGCTCCCCGCAGTGCCCACTGGCTAGGGGGAGGTGGGATGCCCTGGGGGCTGCGGCTGTGGAGGGAGGAGGTGAGGTGTGAGGGGGCTGTGCAGAGCGAGCAGGTGCGCAGGAAGGAAGACACCCAGGAAACAGGAGGAAACCCAAATGCACTCTGTAATGCTGGACACTGGTGTTGGCCAGGCGGGGAAGGGGTTCCCAGCCTCAGAAAGGTTCTGGCCTTTACCACACAGGAGAGAGGAGTCATGTGAGGCTCACAAGTGAAAGAGCAAGACTCGCCAGATAAGAGTTGTAAAATGTAGCAAAGGGCTCCAAAGTCAAGGAATCCAGCTGGAAGCAAGACCACCCCAGATGGACACCCGGACAGCGAGGGCCAGGGCAGAAAATGCATGGGGGCCCTCCCACCACCCACCTCTGCGAAGGCAGAATCCAGGGCTGGAGCACTGGCCGAGCAGCCTGCCCCGAGCCAGGCCGGGATGCCCACTGCCAAGGCCTGGGATGAGGCCTTCTCTGCTCCCATAATGGCCACGCACGCTCTGGGATCCAAGCCAACGTCAGACTGAGTCAAAGAGTGTTCTGCGCTTACGATGATATGGGTCAGTCACATGGCCCGGAAGTGCCCCCTGACACCCTCCCGCAGGCTGAAGGATGCAGCATGCGTTAAGTGAACAGCACTGAGCCTGGACACCAAGTGTCCCACACGGGGAGCAGCTACGCCCACACTCCCTGCCCAGGAAGCAGCGCCACACATCCACACGGCCAGCCCAGCCCGTCACCACTGATGGCCCGCCGGGGAAAGTCTCCACTGAGATCCCTGTAAGAAGGCTGATGAAACTCTCCACCACTAAGGACACTGATACAAGAGGGAAGTCGACCAGTAACTGTGCTGATAATGACGTTTTTGGATGCTTTTTGCATGTTAAAAACTCACGGAAATAAATAGTGAGTTGTATGGTATATGAATTACATATCCACAAAACAGTTAATTTATTTTTTTCATTTCCAATTTGTTGTATAGAGAAAAACAATTGGCTTTTATATATTTTTGCCATATATTAATAGAATCATCTTACCAATTATTTTTTTATTTTTGCATATTATGGGGGTACAAATGTTTAGGTTATGTTGCCCTTCCCCCCACCCCAGTCAGAGCTTTAAGCGTGTCCATCTCCCAGACGGTGCTCATCGCACTCATTATGTATGTATATACCCATCTCCTCCTCCCCCCTCCCCTTTCTCCCCTGCCCGACATCCAATAGATGTTATTCTTATATGTGCACTTATGTGTCGATCAGTTAATACCAGTTTGCTGGTGAGTACATATGGTCCTTATCTTTCCATTCTTGGGATACTTCACTTAGTAGAATGCGTTCCAGCTCTATCCAGGAGAATACAACAGGTGCTATATCACCATTGTTTCTTAAAGCTGAATACTACTCCATGGTATACATATACCACATTTTATTAATCCACTCATGTATTGATGAACACTTGGGTTGTTTCCACATCTTCGCAATTGTGAATTGTGCTGCTATAAACATTCGACTGTAAATGTCTTTTTTATAGAATGTCTTTTGTTCTTTTGGGTAGGTCCCCAGTAATGGGTTTGCTGGATCAAATGATAATTCTACTTGTATCTCTTTAAGGTATCTCCATATTGCTTTCCACAGAGGTTGCACTAGTTTCCAGTCCCACCAGCAGTGTATGAGCGTTCCTATCTCTCAGCATCCACGCCAACATTTATTGTTTTGGGACTTTTTGATAAAGGCCATTCTCACTGGAGATAAGTGATATCTCATTGTGGTTTTGATTTGCAATTCCCTGATGATTAGAGATGTTGAGCATTTTTTCATATGTTTCTTGGCCATTATTCTGTCTTCTTTTCAAAAGTTTCTGTTCATGTCCTTTGCCCACTCTTTGATAGGACTGTTTGATTTTTTCTTGCTGATTTTCCTGAGTTCTAAATAGATTCTGGTTATCAGCCCTTTATTGGATTTTTAGCATGTGAAAATTTTCTCCCATTCTGTAGGTTGTCTGTTTGCTCTCGTGACAGTTTCTTTGGCTGTGCAGAAGCTTTTAAATTTGATCAGGTCCCATTTATTTATTTTGGTTGTTGCTATGATTGCCTTTGGGGTCTTCTTTATAAATCTTTGCCTAGGCCAATGTCTATAGGAGTTTTTCCAACATTTTCTTCTAGAATTCTAATAGTTTCACACCTTAGGTTTAAATCTGTTACCCACCATGAGTTGATTTTTGTGAGAGGTGAAAGGTGCGGATTCTGTTTCAGTCTTCTACATGTGGCTATCCAGTTTTCCCTGCACCATTTACTGAATAAGAGTTCTTTTCCCCAGTGTATGTTTTTGTCTGCTTTGTCAAAGATTAGATGGCTATATGAGGATGGTTTTATATCTGGGTTCTCAGTTCTGTTCCACTGGTCAATGTCCCTGTTCTTGTGCCAGTACCAAGCTGTTTTCATTACTATAGCCTTGTAGTATAGCTTGAAGTCTGGTAAATTGATACCTCCCATTTTGTTTTTATTGCCTAGGATTGCTTTTGCTATATGGGGTCTTCTCTGGTTCCATACAAAGCGTAAAATTATTTTTTCTATGTCTGTGAAAATTGATGTTGGTATTTTAATAGGGATTGCATTGAATCTGTAGATCACTTTGGGTAGTATAGATATTTTAACAATGTTGATTCTGCTGACCCACGAGCATCAAGACCAGTTAATTTAATTATGTAAACAGAAAGTTTAGTTCAACATAGATTTTTCCACCTACTAAGAACTCTGAAGTCCCAACATAAATTTCTAAAATCTGTGTAACCCTCATTTATTAGTGTAATCTTCATTGTTCCAGTGGGAAAATAAACCTTTCTTTAAAAGGTATTATTCCCTTCCTTGCTTTGCTTTTCTTTAAGAAGCATTGATCCAGGCAGCCAGGGAGGCGCTGGCCTGGCTGAGAGTTGGCTACGTACAGGACTAGGCAGCAAATAAACATGGAGGATATGGTGTTTCAGGCCTCTCCGTGACAGGAGATGGGTTACAAACATGGACACTGACAGTGGCCAGGCTGGGATGAAGCACTGATGTCAGACTGGGACAGAGAAGTGTGCGTGTTGAGCATGCACATGTGTGAGCATGCACACATGTGAATACATGCATGTGAAAAGAAGGGATAGAACAACAGAGCATCATACATGTTAACAACTGGGGTACCTGCATGAAAACCATACAAGAATGCTTTGTATCAATCTTATAATTTTTCTGCAAATTTGACATTATTTCAAAATAAAAAGTTAAAAAACATATTTTTAAAACAATAAAGACAGGACTATTGATCCACATAACAATAATGGGGGTACTTTCTGTCTGGTACTTCAGCCCACACACCACAGTAGCCTGTGCTCCCCACCCCAACCCACCTCCCTTCTGTGAGCCCCTCCCCTGCCTCTGGGCCTCCTGGCTTTTCTGTCTCTGACTGCGGCTCTTTTCCGTCCATCCGTCCTTCCTGCCACAGACTGAGGTTTCCTTATTTCTTTCTCCTTGCTGGCCCTCTCTGCACCTACTCACACAGAATTCAACTTCCAAATGGAGTTGGAGTGTATCCATAATTAGTCATTTAGGATGTATAAGCTACAAACACAAAAAGAATTTGAGAAATTTTATTTGAAATTTACTTATTTCCACATGAAAGTTATAGCCACATTTTTCAATTTTAGAAATGTGAGTAAAAAGGGTTTTTTTTTTCATTTTTCTCTCTGGATAAAATAACGGTTACATTACTTTATATGTGGCCTTTTTTTTTTTTTTTCCTGTGGGTCAGTTGTCCTTAATTAAAAAAATAAAAGGAAGAAGAAGAAGATTCTGTGGCCCTGGCTAATTCACCTCAGTGACCCTTGTGTATGTGACTACTAACATGCCAGGATGGCTGGCAGGACAGACAGAAGGATGGACAGGCTGTCATAGACTCGTTGTTTCCCTATCGCGGTTTCCGCACCGCAAATTGGGGGGTAACAGGCCCACCCTTACCAAGCTGCTTCAGGCTTCAGCGTAAGGCTTGGTCAGAGCGCACCTGATAAGAGCACTCAGTAAATGACAGCAGATGGGTGGATAAATGATGTCACTTGCCAAGGCTCTCAAAACACTTTTTGAACTCCCAGCAATACCAAAGCTGCCTCTGAGGAACTCAGGAAGTGGGAGAGGATGCATTTGTCAACATCACAGGGCAGATCCATTTCACGTTATTTACCGATCTCTGTGCTTCCACCAGTTGCAACAGAGACAGACACATCACATAAGCAGTTGGCCCCTGGGGACTTCTCCAGGACAATCCTATCTCTGCACTAAAAACATCGTGGCCAACCTTGAGTGCTAGCGCCACCAGTCCTAGAACGTAATACCCCTATCAAATGATAAATAAATTTAGAAGCTCCACATTCACAGATACTCCACACACACTCGCACCAAAGGGCGCATCTGACCCGGAGATGAACCGCACGGAGCAGCCGGCCACATGCCGGCAGCGCGCTCCTCAGCCCGGAGAGCCCCGCGGGCGCCGCTCCAGCCTGCACCGGGCCCTGCGTGCGCCACCCTGCGTGCGCCGCTCCTCCAAAAGCAACGGCAACAACAAACGTTTTCACAATACAAAAACGACAGCTATAATTCAGGGAACAGGAAAACAAAAATCCCTCAACATGCGCTGTCTGCTTTTCTAGATGATTCCAATTCGGAGGCAACTGGCAATTACAGAGACAGCAGAGCCGGGCGCGCCGGCTCCCCAGACAGCGCGCTCGGTGACTAAGCACCGGCCCTGCGCCCGCGGCGGGAAAGGCTCTCCTCCGAGACACTTGGTCCTGCAAGGAAAGACACAGCTGTCGTCATTCTCGAATTACCCGCAGGCCCCGCCCTGTGTGCCAGCCCAGCAGGAGACGTGAAGAATCCTACAGAGCTAAGCTTTTTTTTTTTTGGATTTCTTTTTTTTTAGAGCTAAGCTTTTTAAAAACCCAATGACATACTGAGAGGCCATGACAAATGTATGTGAAAGGCACTGTACACATTTTAAATTCATCGCGAAGTTCCAGCATCTTGAAAATTATCTACTAAATCCCTGATAATTCTAATAAAAGATATAGCCCCGAAAATGTATGGAAGAAGCCCATTAAGAGCCCTGCCCTAACTACTAACGGGGGAAGGAAATGGGTAGCATTTGCAGGCACTTAGTGAGTTAGACTCTGATAATTTTATGTCCTTTCTGCTTTTAAATAAATCGCCTGAAATTTTCAACTCCATTCACCAGGCCCTCCAGTTATTTTAATGGGAAATCTTTAGCACTTGCTTTTTTTTTCCAGACAGGGTCTCCCTCTGTTGTGTCAGCTTAAAGTGCAGAGGCATCATAGTCCCCTGCAACCTGAAACTCCTGGGCTCAAGTGATCCTCCTGCCTCAGTCTCCTGAGTTAGCTGGGATTATAGGCATGCGCCACCACACCTGCCTAATTTTTCTAATTTTTGTAGAGACAAGGTCTGCCTATGTTGCCCAGAACTGGTCTTGAACTCCTGGGCTCAAGTGATCCTCCTGCCTCAGTCTCCTGAGTTAGCTGGGATTATAGGCATGCGCCACCACACCTGCCTAATTTTTCTAATTTTTGTAGAGACAAGGTCTGCCTATGTTGCCCAGAACTGGTCTTGAACTCCTGGGCTCAAGTGATCCTCCTGCCTCAGTCTCCTGAGTTAGCTGGGATTATAGGCATGCGCCACCACACCTGCCTAATTTTTCTAATTTTTGTAGAGACAGGGTCTGCCTATGTTGCCCAGACTGGTCTTGAACTCCTTGCCTCAAGCGGTCCTTCTGCCTTGGCCCCCCAAAGTGTTGGGATTACAAGCATGAGCCACTGCACCCAGCCAACAAGCATGTTTTTTAATACATTTTTTATTTTTTTTTAGCAGTTTTAGGTTCACAGCAAAGTTAAGAGGGAGGTACAGAGACTTATCATTACCCCCTGACCTTACACATGCAGAGCCTCCCCGACAATCTGCACCCCTACTAGAGCAGTCCATCCGTCACACCTGATGAACCTGCACTAACACGTTATCAGTGTCCACAGCTCACTTACGGCTCACTCTCGGTCTTGTACGTTCTGTGGATCAGCACAAATGTGCAGCAGCACACATCCATAACTGTAGTGCCACACAGAGCATTTTCCCTTCCCTAAAAATTTTCTATGCTCTGCCTATTCAGCTCTCTCCCTCTCCTAACCCCTGGCAACATCAAACACTGGTCTTTTTCTTTCTTTTTTTTTTTTGTTTTTGCCTTTTCCAGAATGTAGCCTTTTCGGATTGGTTTATTTCACACCATAATATGCATTTAAGGTTCCTCCATGTTCTTTCATGGCTTAATAGCTCATTTATTTTTCGAGCTGAATAATATTCCTTTGTCTGCATATATGAGGTACGTGTGTTTTCAAAGAAAAACAGTTCGGATGGAATGAACAAACCCTGCCCTCTCCCACACAGAGCAGCTGTAAACCTGGTCAGAGTGGATGGAGCAGCTATCTGAGGGCTCTGAGAAGTACACAGTAGTGGCTGATTTGGAAATGAAGACCAGAATTCAAAGTACCACCGAACTAGTGCTCAGTTGACCATTGTTTTTGCGGCCCTGGACGCAATGCAGCCTGAAGCCTGGCAGTGGGCAATGGCTTAGACAGAGAGAGCTCCAGGAGAAACCCTCTGGTGCTGGGTTAAAGAGAAGGAAAGTGGTCCCCTAATGCTTAGTGAGAAAGAGGAATTCTCCACCGTGTTTGTCTCTCTGCCATTCTGAGCCCCAGTCCCCCGGCAGTCCTGGAGAGGCAGAGGGGACAATAGCAACAGTGGCAGCACAGGGACCCGGAGGGAGGTAAATGCTTTCTTCTGATCAGAGGAGCTGTGGTCCCAAGAAGGTGGAGTAAACCCCCATTGCTTTCCTCATTTCTGATCTACTGCTGCTTTGATGCAGAAATGGACACAGTCACAGATGATATGCAGCAAAGCAAGACAAATAAGCCCTCATGCTCTGTCAGGAGCACTGGAAGGAAAGGTCCCGGGAAGTAGAAAGCACTGAGAGACTGCAGAGAGGAAGGAGCAACCCCATAAAGTCATTTATGGACTCCTGGGGGTGTCCCCAAACTGCACATGTGGATCTCATCACCAGCTTTGAGAATGAAGTAGGAGACAGACCATCACCCAGGTCCTAGACTGGCCACTGGGGGCACAAACATGGAAGATCTGAATGGCACTGCAAGGCTTTTCAAACATAACTACCATTGAAATGACAACCACAGAAGGCTTGGCAGAAATTTAAGACTGAACTTATGTTGGTCAATTGCCTGATAAAACAAAAAATATCAATATTCTCCATAAAGATTTAAATAAGAGCCACAGTATCATAAAAAATACTCAAAATGGCCAGTACAGTGGCTCATGCCTGTAACCCCAGCCCTTTGGGAGGCTGAGGTGGGAGGATCGCTTCAGACAAGGAGATTCAGACCAGCCTGAGCAAGAATATGAAATATACAAAAAATATAAAAATTAGCATGGCATGGTGGCACACGCTGGTAGTCCCAGCAACTTTGGAGGCTGAAGCAGGAGGATCACTTGAGCCCAGGAGTTTGAGGTTGCAGTGAGCTATGATAAGGCCAATGGCACTCTACCCAGGGCGACAGAGTGGGACCCTTTCTCAAAAAAAAAAAAAAAAAAATACTCAAAATGTCAAGAAAACAATTAGAATTTACCTATCATGAAGAACCAGGAAAATCTCAACTCACATGGGAAAGACAACCAACTGATGCCATGACAAGAAGACCCATATATTGGAATTGTCTCAAAAAGAGTTTAAAGCAAGTGTTATAAATATGCTCCAAGAAGTAAGAGCATGAGCTCTTGAAATGAATGAAAGCACAGCATATCTCAGCAAAGAAATAGAAGATATAAAGAATAACCAAAAGTAAATCTTTAGATTTGAAAATCCAAAAACTGAAATGAAAAATTCATGGATGGGCTCAATCGCAGTCCCACTGAACTGGAATACAGTCAATAGAAATTATGCAATCTGAACATAAGAAAAATGACTAAAAAATATGAACAGACTCTAGGGACCCATGGGCAACACCAAGAGGTCTAGTTTTCATATCAATGGAGTCCTAGAAAGAAAAAAGAATGTAGTACACAAAAAATATTTCAAGAATTAATGGCAGAAAACTCCCCAAAGTTGATAAAATTTCACAAATGAAATAAACTTGCAGATTCAAGTAGTTCAGCAAACTCCATACAGGATGAATACAAAAAAAGCCACACTCTCAGAAATCATAATCAAAGTGCTTAAAACTAAAGCCAAGGGAAAAAATCTTGAAAACAATCAGGGAAAATCCGTATTTCTTACATGGAAACAATTTGAATGACTATAGAAACTACAACGGCTAGAATGAAGTGGAAATATTTTTAAAGTACTGAAAGAAAAAACTTATAAACCCAGGTTTCTACATCCAGTAAATATATCCTTCATGTATGAAAGTGAAACAAAGACATTGTCAAATGAAAGCAGAGAGAATTCATTGCCAGAGGGACCATTCTAAGAGAATTGCTAAGGTTAAGTTCTTCAGATAGAAGAGAAATGATCTGGAAATAAAACTTTGAAAACAAGGACGAACTGACATAGCAAAACATCTAGGCCAAGGGACTATTCTCTTCTTGAGGTCTGTAAAATGTAGATGCAGGTGCGCATGCGCAGCGATGCCGCAGGCTGAGGTGCGCATGCGCACTGTCTAACGGTTGGCTTTGCCTTTACTAGTCTGACCGGCGGAATGCGCGGAGCTTGCTCCTTGCACCTTTCGGCCAGACTCGGTTGGCTTGCTAGCTTTGGGCTACAAAGGCGGAGAAAAAGTGAGGAGGAGCTGAGGTGTCTACGAACCCGTAAGGCTCTACCCGAAAGATTTCGGCTTCAGCGGCAAGATGGGGTGCACCCCCTCTGCCCCTTCGAGGGAGACGCAACCTCCCCGGCATAAGAAAAGCCACAGCTTGTACTCACCCCGGGGATATGTCGTCCACCTCAAAGATCTGGGGAAGTTCCACAAAGCTGTGTACCGGGGTGAGCTCGAGAAAGTGCGGAAGATGTTTTACTACAACAAAGACGTGCTAAATACGACGGACAAGAAGCACAGGACTGCTCTCCATTTGGCCTGTGCCAGCAGAAATGCACAGGTGGTAACGTCCCTGTTGGACAAAAAATGTTACCTTAACCCCTGTGACGGTGAAAACAGGACACCTCTGATGAAGGCCATACAACGCCAGGCACAGGAATACGTAATTATGCTGTTAGAACGTGGTGCCGATCCCAGCACTGTCGATGTGCATGGCAATAGTGCTCTCCACTATGCTGCCTATAATGGTAACTTATCAATAGCAGCAAAACTATGTGCTCACGGTGCCACTATGGAGACAGCAAATAAGGAGCAACGCACACCACTTTTGCTGGCTCTGAGAAAAAAGAAAGTGGAAGTGGCGGAATTTTTAATAAAGGAAAGAGCGGATATAAATGTAGTGGATAGGCTGCAAAGAACACCATTCATGCTCGCTGTACGTTGTAGATCATCAACTACAGTGAGTCTTCTCCCCCAGCAAAGTGTTGACGTCTTTGCAAAAAATTACCGGGGACGGACAGCAGAAGATTAAGCTGTTATTAATGGTTCTAACATGCTTCACGAGCAAATTTTGAAATACAAAGAAAAAATGATACCTACAAATCCTCAAAATAGCAGCCCAGTAAAAGCACAGCACGGCACTTTGAGGAAAAAAGATGCGAACTGGATGGAGGGCAGGAATTCGGAGAGTCCAGAGAAAGATGTGATTGAAGACCTTCCTTGTGGATCAACCGAAGTCCCGCCGGGCATTCCTCAAATTGCCTTCAAATTCGATCGCCCTCTCCCCAAATTTTTATTTAAGACCTTACACGAGTTTCCTGCCACAGAGAAGGAAGAAAGAATGGTAGAACTCGGTATTGATATTTCTAAAAGGGATCCACCAGAGCAAACAAGATCAGGAGAAGAGGAAGACAAAGAACCAAGTTTGTTTTTGGAGAGTATGTCAGAGGATCTTTCAGAGGAGGATCTTAGACATTCACCTGAGGCTGCCGATCAAAAAGAAAAAAAACACAGTGAATACACAAGCAGAAGGGTCTCCTGAGAAACATCATCAGTTGAAGGCCACCATCACGGAGAAAGCTTCTAGTCCGAAAACAGGCGTACAAACAATCAAGGTGCAACCAGCCAGATCAGCAAAACAAGACTTTGGCACAACATCAGAACAAGAGGAAGAAGATCCTAAAGGAAGTGAAATTAACGAGACAGTGAGTTTCTCAGAGAATCTTAAGCAGAAGGATCTTGGTCATTCTGGAGCTGCCAATGCAAAAGGAAACAAGATAGTAACTGAAGAAGCAGAAGGGCCTCCTGAGAAACATCGTCTATTGAAGGCTATTAGACATACCATTACGAGGAAAGTTTCTAATTCGAAAAAAGCAGGACGAAGGAACAAAGTGCAGACATCCAGATCAGCACAAGACGCTGTGGCAACATCAGAACAAGAGGAAGAAAAACTGGAAGGAAGTGAAAATAACCAGCCATAGATTTCTCCTAGTCGTGACAAAGAAACAGATCTGTTTCATAACAGTCATGTGTTGTGTGATGAAATTGCCAGGCTAAACCAGAAATAAACACAACAAAAATGCAAAACAAGGAAAAGGAAAAGAAATATTTGGAGGACAATAAAATCTTACAAGAAAAGGATAATGACATACAAAAGACTATAAAACTCAACAAGGAAAGATTCACCAAAACAATATCCTTGTATGGTGGCGAGATCACTATTCTAACACATGAGAATATAATACTAAATCATAAACTGGAAGAAGAAAAACAGAACAAAGAAAGACTGAAAACAGAAGTTGAGTCATACCAACTTAGACTGGCTGCTGCCATAAAGGATCGTGATCAAAGTCAGGCCGCAACAAAAGACCTAGAGTTTATTTTCCAGAGAGCAAAAGATGAATGGTCTGGTAAAGAGGAATATATGAATTCTCATGCCAGCATCCTTTACAAACAACTTCGTGACGCTGAAAGAAAATTCGCATGCCTACAAGTTGAGTTCCGTCATACAAGAGATGCTCTCCAAGAAAAGACTCTGATTTTAGAAGGTGCACAAAGAGACCTGAGGGAGACACAGTTTCAAAGGAAGGAAATGGAACAAATATTCCAAAGCGAACAAGACAAAGTGAATAAGTACATCGTAAAGCAGGAGTCTTTGCAGGATAGATTATCTCAAGAGCAATGTAAAAACATGTTACCTCAACGACTAGATGATGCTCACAAGGAAGTTGCCAATAAAGACAAGGTGATAACTACTAACCAAGACAAATTTTGTGCGACTGTAAAAACACTTAAAGCTGAGAGTAAAATGCAAAGTCTTTTGTTAGAAGAGAAAAATCAGAAGTTAACACATGAATGTAATCATTTAAGAGAAAGAGTGTATCAATATGAAAAAGAGAAAGTGGAAACAGAAGCAGAGGGACAACTTCGGCAAGAACTGCCTGATACCGTACACGAACTGTCCAGCTTCAAGACTTCGCTAGGGATGAAATCACGTCATCACGCTCACTTAGAAGATGAGGCCCAGGATTCAAAGCAGCAATTAAGTCAGGTCTCAAGTCAAGTATGTATGAAATTTAACATGTCAACAGTTCATCTAGAGTGGGTTTGATAATATAAAGTATTTCAAGATACTAAAAAAAAATAAATAAAATAAAATGTAGGTGCAACACATAAGCATGGAGGATACCTATATGGTAGTAAATTACATTCCACAAGAATGGTAAAATATTAATTCTAAGGAAACTGTGAAAAGTTTAATTATTTTAATCCCATAAAAATAAACAAAGGGATATGCTAAAACAATAGATAAATTAAAATGAAATAATAAAAAATTTCAAATGACTCAAAGGCAGACAGGAAAGGGGAAACAGGAATATAAAACAGGCAACAAAGAAGAAACAAATTAAATGCCTGATCTAACTCCAAAAATATCAATAGAAACTATAGACCAATATCCTTTATTTATGTAAATGGTGTAAGGTAATGGTTTAATATAATGATTTAATGTAAATGGTCTAAACACTCCAACTAAGAGAGATTATTTAACTACATGCTATATTCAAGAAACTCACTGTAAATATAATGATGTGGGTAGTTAAAAGTAAAATGATGGAAAAAATATACAATATAAATGTTAATCAAAAGAAAGCCACAATGGCTATGTTAATGTCAGACAAAGTAGAAATATCAGACAAATCAAAGAAAATTACCAAGCATAAAGAAGAATATTACATCATAATAAGAGGGTCCATTCAACAAGAAGACACAAGCACCCTAAACATCAGTGCACCTAACAATGATGCTTTGAAATACATAAAACAAAAATGGCCAAAAGTGATCAGAGAAATAGACAAACCCACAATTAACTTTTGAAACAACACACGTCTCTTAATAATCAATACAATTATTACACAGAAAATCAATGAGGATCTAAAAGAAGTGAACACCACTGTCAACCAACTTGATCTAACTGACATCTCTAGAACTCCACCAACTGTACCAGAAAACATACCATATAGTAGAACATTCTGACCAAGGCAGGCCATCTCCTAGATCATAAAACACACCTGACCAAATATAAAAAGAATTAAAGGCATTCAAATATCTTCTCTAACCATACTGGAATTAAACTAGAAATCAGTAACAGATAATCATAAAATTTGAAAGCGCTTAGAAGTTAAACAATATACTTCTACATAATCCATGGGAGAAAGGAAACTCTGAAGGATTTGAACATGAATTTTTAAACAATCACAACTGGTGGGATTATAATAAACAAGTGCTTAAGAGGAAATGCATGGCATCAAATGCTTACGTTACAAAAGAAAGCTCTCAAATCAATAGTTTAAGCCTCCACTTAAATCAAATTTGAAAAAGTAGAGCAAAACCAACCCAAATCATACAGAAAGCAGCCACAATAAAGGTAACCGTGGAAATTAATGAAATAGAAAACAATAAAAAGCAACAGGGAAAAGAATGAACACAAAAGTTGTTTTTTTATAATAAAATTGATAAACCTATGAGAATAATGAGAGACACCAATTACTAACATAAAGAAGATACCACTACGGAGACCACAGACAATAAAAGAATAAAAAGAGGATGCCACGAACATATCAATGCCTATAAATTTAATAAATTACATGAAATGAACAAATTTCTCAAAAATCACTAACTACCAAAACTCACTGAAGATGAAATAGATAACCCAAATACACCTATTTAAAAATTTGAATTTGTAGTTAAGAACATTATGAAAAAGGAATCTTCAGGCCCATGTGGTTTTACTGGCAAATTTCACTAAGCATTGAAGATTTAAAACAAACAAACAAACAAAAACCCACCACCAATTCTATACAATCTCTTCTAGAAAACAGAAGAGGAAAGAATACTTCCCAAATCATTATATGAGGCCAATATTATCCTGATGCCAAAACCAGACAAATACATTATGAGGAAACTATATACCAATATCCCTCATGGAACACAGGGATAAAAATCCTAAAAAAAATATTAGGAAATAGAATCTAGCAATATATAAAAGAATAGTACCAAGTTGGTTAATCTCAGGAAGGCAAGGCTGGTTCAATATTTGAAAATAAATTAATGCAATTCACCATATTGACAGTCTAAAGAAGAAAAACCACATGAGCGTATCAATTGAAACAAAAAAAAGCATTTCACATAATTCAATATAAACAACTCTCAGAAAATTAGGAATAAAAGGAAACTTCTTCAACCTCTTAAAAGACATGTACATAAAACCTATAGCCAATATCAAACTTAATAGTGAAAGACTAAATGTTTTCCCCCTAACACTGGGAACAAGCCAAGAACGTATATCCTCACTACTCCTATTGAACTTCTTACTGGAAGTCTGCACTGCACAAGAAGAGAAAAAGAAATAAAAGGCCTAAAATTTGACAAGAGGGAAACAAAACCATACCTGTTTTCTAGACGTACACAGAAAATTCCAAAGGATCTGCAAACAAAACAAAACAAACCAAAAATCCTCACAGAATTAATGAGTTTAGCAAGGTCATCGGATACAAGGTGAACAAACAAAAATCAATTATATTTCTATACTAACAATCAACAATTGGAAATGAAAATTTTATACCACTCACAAATGTCTACCAATAAATAAGATATTTAGGCATAAATCTGGTTGACATGGATAGAATTTGTATGCTGAAAAGAACAAAACTGGTGAATGAAATCAAAGACGATATAGATAAATGAACAGATACATATTCACGGGTTGGAAGACTCAAATTGATTTACAGATTTAACAAAAATCTCAAATTCCCAGCATGATTTTTTTCGTAGATACAGACAAATTATTTCAAAATGTATATGGAAAGGCAAAGAAACAAGAATAGCCAAAACAATTATGAAAAATAAGAATGTTGGAGGAATCACACTACACAGCTTTAAGACTTACTATAAAGCTACAATAATCAAGATAGAACGGTACTGTTGAAGCAACAGTTACAAAATCAGTGGAAAGTCAAGAAATATAAATATATCCACTCAAATATGACCGAGTGATTTTTGATGAAGGTGCAAGGACAATTAAATAGATAAATGATAGTCTTTTCAACAAATGGTGTTAGAACAATTGGATGCCCTGTGCCAAAAATAAAAAAAGAAGAGGAAGAGGAACAAGAAAACTTTGACTTCATTAAACTCCTACACAAAATTAACTCAAAATGTACCACAGATCTAAGTGGAAAAGTAAAGCTGTAAATCCTTTAACAGAAAATATTGAGGAAAATCTTCAAGGCCTGGTTAAGCAAGAGTTCCTACATATGGCACCCAAAGCTTGTCTAAAGCATGAAGTCCAAAACAAAAACTGGACTTCCTCACAATTAAAAACATCTACTCTTTTAAAGACACTGCTAATGAACAGAAACACAAGCTACAGACTGGGAGAAATATTTAAAAATAACATATATGACTTAGGAATTGTATCCACATTATATTATATAAAGAATCCTCAAGACACAACAGAAGAAAACAAACAATTCAATTAAAAAGTAGGCGAAAGACTTAAACAGAGAATTCACCAGAATATACAAATGGCAAATAAACACATAAAAAATGTTCACCATCATTAGACATTAGGCAAATGCAAGTTAAAACCATAATGTAATGCTACCACACACTTGCAAGAATGGCTAAAATAAAAAGCTTAAAAATACCAAGTGCTGGCGAGGATATAAAGCAATTGGAACTTTCATGAATTGCTAGTGGGAACACAAAATGGAACAGCATTTTGGAAAACAGTTTGGCAGTTTCCTATAAAGTTAAACTCTGATATACCATCTGACCCAACAATCCCACTCCTGGGTATTTACCCCAAAGAAATGAAACTTTGAAGTTCACACAAACACCTGTACAGGAATGTTTATGGCAGCTTCATTCACACTCACAAAACACTGGAAACCACCCAGATGTGCTTCAGTGGGTGGACGGGTGAACAAACTGTGTTGGCCCCACAGGATGGAGGATTTCTCAGCAACAGAAATGAATGCACTCCCAATACACACGAGGGTTGAACGGCAAAGGCAGCGTGCTGAGTGAGTGAAGTTATGCTGAAAACGATACATACTGTATGATTCCATTCACATGGCATTCTCAAAAAGAATTACAGTGATGAAGAACAAATCAGTGGCTGCCAGGAAGACTACAGGCAGGCAGCATGAAGGAGCCTTGGGGACCCATTCTGTATGCTGATTATGGTGGTGGTGACACAGAACTGTACACCTATTAAAATTCACAGAACCATACAAAAAAGAAGTCAACTAGACTCCATGTTGGCTTAAAAAACAAAATTCAAAAAACACAAACAGAAAATAAGAACTGGATTTGAGAACCAGTCTTCAAGATGGATGTCTGTGAAAAACTCTCATCCCCACTTAATTGTATGCAACTTACCATTTACTCAACCTGTCCTGGTTAAATAAGAACAATACAAAACAGTCAAGGGGGATCAGGGTCAAAATGCATTGTTTTCGCTTGTGAAGGATGCTGGCACACAGACCCAGACTGGGGCAGCGCCAGCAGACACCCGTGCACGGTCTCAGTAACCGCCCTCCTCCCAGCATTCCCACCGCGTGGGGGTTCAGGGGCTGCCGAGCAATGGAGAGCAGCAGCCAGTTGGCTCACGACAGCAGCCTTTCTTTTATTATTCTGTCCCAAATAAAGAAAGAGTGTATCATTTGACATTTCTGCAAGCTGTCCTACTCTGCTGTCTCCGCCCCTCTCCGTCCCCTCCTTACCTGCTCTCCTAAACCACCTCCCCAGTGACTATGGGCTCCCTGAAGTCACAGATCTCACAGCCCCTCCTGTGGCACCTCCTCTAGGCCCTGCCTGGACCCGATGTCCCTGCAGTCTCTGGCATGCCCCTTGCACAGCTGCCAGAGCTAGTTTTCTAAAACAGGAGCTAATGGTCTTTCTGGCTCCTCTGCTGCCTCCGGACGGGGCTCCCAGGGGCTGCAGGGCCCTGAGGATTTTCAGGTGCCCACCCTGCCCGTCTGTTCTCTCTCCCTTCCTGCCTGCTTTCCTGGAGTGCCAACTCCTTCCAGAAATAAGACTCGTTCTCACACATCTCTGGCCTTGCTCCTGCCGTCCTTTCCATGGAAGCACTGGTCACTCATTCCTACCTGGAGGTCCCATCCCCAGCCGCTCCCATCCACTCCCAGGCAGGCAGACCTGGCTCTCACCTGGAAGCTCAGCCTGCACTTCGTACCCACAGGAACCCCCCACTACTCCCCAGTCACTCAGGCCCCACTCCACACACAGCGGGTGCACTGACAACATCCGCAAATTATACGTGAGCACTTCCAGCAAGCTACAGAACATACGTGAGCAGCAATGACTGGAACAGACAACTGCAAATAATTACCTTTTAGTGCCAGGAAAAACGATGCCTCTTTTGAGGAACCGGAACGTGCCCTGCTTTCAATAATGAGAACTATGGAAATTGTTGTTTCCCTCCTGCCCAGCTTGTCAGAAACACAAAGACAGAACCAATGCTCAGTCACAGCCACAGCACACAGATTTGCTTTCATGGCTAATATCGCTCCTCCCTCCATCTTTCTGCAGCCTGGTTTCTTATTTGTATTTCTATTTATCTTCCTGCACACAGGCCCTATACCAGCACCTTGGGAAAACAGAGAAGATGCAGAGAAAAATGGCAGCGCAGGAATGTGGACAGAGATACCCCTAATAAGGTACTGAGCAGCAAATGCTCCGTGTGAGCAGCAGTACCCGTCGAGCGGTCAAATTTTGAACCTGAGATGAAGGCAATGATTGTTCAATTTGGACATCTGACCTAGCGAAAATACAATCCAATCAGAGGCATGTACCCATCGTGGAGACACAGCAGAAAGGCCAGGTCACATGCCAGTAGCATCAATTACATGCTATTGGTCACCAGAGGACAGTACGCGCCACCAGCACGTCTAGTTTACCTTACTTTGAAAGCTGATTGTTTATCACTGGGGAATGGGGGTTCTGAAGGGACAGGCAAACTAGAAGGTCTGGCCTGGCGCTCACCGGGGTTCTTCCCAGCAGAGATGATGTGAAACCCGAAATGTCACAGCTCGGGTCACCAGCTTGGGAGAAGGTTGTTGATGTTGTAAAGTGATGTGTGCTCTGCCTTCCTCTAAATCTTGTTCTATTCTACATGTAAGTTAGTTTACCCCTCAAATAAACACAGGTACAAAGACAAAGGGCTCAAGAAGACGTGCACTGTTTCTAAACTCAAATGTTCCGTCCCCACCCTACTTGGACCCTTCTAGGGCCCCCCACTGCCCTGACCACCTCCCCAGCTTCCTCTCACAAAACCTCAGCCTCCTCCCCTCTTTGTAGGCTTTAGGAAGACTAAATTGCTCATATAATAACCCTAAATACCAACATGCTAAACTGCACTTCCCCCAGACACCTGGGCCAGCTCCTTTCTGCCCTCCCATGCTCCCCCCGCCGCAGCATGAGTACCCCGACGGCAGGTGGGAGCTCGGCGGGTACCTGTCCTCCCGCAGGGTCTCCCTAGGGCCTGTGTGTGCCCATTCCTCCAGGCTGTGTCTACAGTAGACAGCTGCTTCACGCCACACTGCATGGCGTCACGTCTCTGCCCCCTCCCTCCTCCCACAGGACAGTGGCCACAACTTTAGGTCTCCAGCACCCAGCACAGTCATCTGTCTCCTGCCAGGGGCTCAGTAACAGTTGGGGCACGGAGAAGTGACAGATGAGTGGCCAGCTGCACAGGGTGCTAGAGGCAAGGCAAGATGCATCACACACATGCACCCCCGGTGAGGACAGCACTGGGTGGACAGGGTAAAACAGGCATCTCGGGGCCCCCCAGCAAGGCCGAGACACGCTGCACGTACAGGCAGGTCTGAGTGAGGAGAGCACACGGAAGCATGAGGACACAGTCACAGAGTAACCAGAAAGGCAATTGCTGAGGCCAATCTCTTTGTCTTTCAGAGTCCCAGCCAGAAGTTCCAGCAGAAGGATCCTATTACATGTTACCTTTAACACAGTCTGGGAAATTAAACTATGGACAAGGACTTAAATACCATTAAGGAATTACTGTCAGGCAGGATGAGGCGGTGATGGCATCAAAAAGACAATCCTTATCAGCTAGCTGCATGGGGAAGGACTCATGAATGAAACCACAACACATGGGGCTTCCGCATCAAAATACTCAAGCCAAAAAAAAAAAAAAAACACGTGGGAGAATATAGGAAAAAAAATTGGCAAAATGTGAAAAATCGTCAAAGCTCAATAATGGGTCCATGGGGTTCCGTTACTATGTTCTCTACTGACATGTACATTTGATATTTTCTATGATCCATTCTGCCATTTAAAGGCACTCACTGAATAGAATTAAATGAATCTTCCTATCAATGGCTGTTTGTTATTGGATTTGGGGAAGTCTCTTGAAAAGCGGTCTATTTAAATATTATTATTTTTAAGAATCTGATCATTTAGAAAGAGTACTATTTAAACATAAGTGATGATAATGTAAAAAAAAAAAAATGCTAAAGCAGAAGCTGGAAAAATAGAATTCGGCCAACCTAAACCCAATTGTATTCTCTAGATGGCCTCTTTACTTCCTTAAGCCAGGAATTACAAAGTGAAACATTGTATCTGCTGCAGCAAACAGCATTTTCACATGTTTCCAGGTAACTTTTCTCCAGCCCAATTGCCGCCAGCCCTGAGACAGACCTAGTCCAGCCCTGCCCTGTGGGGAGGGACCCTTCAGGTCTGGGACCTCCTCTGTCCCTCCTCTTTCCACACTGCAGAGCATGCAAAGGGAAGCTCCTACAGGGCCTACGGCTTGCTTCGAGGCCAACTTTTGCAACCCCTGCAGGCGCTGGAGCCTCCAGGAATGCCCACACATCCCAGGCCTGGGCACACAGGTGCGATGTACCCCATAGCTACGGCTGCTGCCCTGGCTGCTGGGATTGCACTTCCTCCTGTGCAAGATGATGATGGAATTGAAGGAGTAAGTTACTAAACATTCGTGATGCCCCAGATCACAAAGCTTACACTTAAAGTTCAATAAACTTCACACCCACTAGAAAGGCAAAAATTAAAGACTGACCCAGCAACTGTGATTCTCATCCACTGCTGGTGGAATGAAAAACAGTACAACCACTTTCAAAAACAGTCTGGTGGTTTCTTAAAACATTAAACATACACCCACCATGTGACTCAGTCATTTCACTGCTCTTTATTTGGAAGAAAGGGAATATATGTCCATACAAAGACTACAAGTGAACATTCATATTATAGCAGTTTTTTCTGTAATAGCCAAAAATCTAGAAATAACCCAAATGTCCATCCATGGGAGAACAAACTGTTGTAAATTAATGAGTGGAACATTGCCCATCAATACAGAGGAATGAGCGATAGAAACATCACAATATTAGTTACTATCAAAATCATCAAGCTGAGTGAAAGGACTATACAAAAAAAAATAGTACTACTGTACAGTGCCACTTAAATTAAAAAAAAAAAAAAAGATTAATGGTCTGGGTAGCAACAGAAAAACTTCCGTATCTCAATTGTGGTGATGGTTTCAAGGGTGCAAACATATATCAAAACTCATCAAACTGTATGCTTTAAATATGTGCAGTTTATTGTATATAAATATACCTCAATAAAGAAGTTTTAAAAATTCAGTACACTTTCTCAATCACAGAGGGAAAAAAGGAAGAAACTCCTTTTTTAAATTTTTTCTAGGTTTTTACTTTTTGTTTTGTTTTTTTGTTTGTTTTTTAGAGACAGGGTCTCACTCTGTAGCTCAGGCTGAAATGCAGTGGCATAATCATAGCTCACTGCAGCCTGGAACATTCCTGCCTCAGCCTCCTGAGTATCTAGGACTACAGGCACATGTCACAAAGTCTGGCTAATTTTTTTTTTTTTTTGGTAGATATGGAGTCTAGCTGTGTTGCCCACACTAGTTCTCAAACAACTGGCCTCAAGGAATCCTCCTACTTCAGCCTCCCAAAGCGCTGGGATTACAGGCATGAACCACCACACCCAGCCAGAAGAAATTCCTTTAAAAAAAACTAATCTTCCAAATACAAGGAAGCATGAGCAAGACAGTGCATAAGTAAGAACCAACAGAAACTCTGGCTAGTTATTCCATACCCAGTAAGGGGTGCTGGATCACGCACAGTGTTCTCAGCATATAAACTATAATTTCTCAGTCTATACCAATCTGCCTAAGTTTTTTATCAGTCAGGAACTACGGTAGTCCTAAGTATCTAAATAAAGGTTTAATATTTTTGTGTATTTCATCTTACTAGCTTCCAACTAAATACTGTCATCCTTGGGATCCAGGAATATATGCATGTTTTTACACCCCCTGTAGATCTGGCATTATCCTTGCACATGGTCTGTACTCGATTTATGTAGAATTGAAAAAATTACCACTGTCACATGTTCAAAGTTATCAAAATTGTTTTCTTTTTCTGTTTTTTATTTTTTGCTCTGACACAGGGTCTCACTATCACCCAGGCTGGAGTGCAGTGGCATCATCACTCAGTGCAACTTCCAACTCCTGGGCTCAAGTGATCCTCCTGCCTCAGCCTTCAGAGTAGCCGGAACTACAGGTGCATGCCGCCCCACTATGGCAGGCCAATTTTTCTATTTTTAGTAGAGACGGTTCTCCCTCTTGCTCAGGCTGGTCTCAAACTCCTGACCTCAAGCAATCCTCCTGCCTCGGCCTCTCAAAGTGCTAGGATTACAGGTGAGAGCCACTGGACGCAGCCATTTTTTTATGTATTTTATTTTTTTTAATACTCCATTTTTAAATTAAATGGAACTAAAGAAATAACCCTGTGAATGCCTAGACATGCATACAGTCAGTGATGGAGACCTGTCCTTTCAGATTGTCACTGACAGGAACTACTTTGCAAGGGTCAGGACCCACCCAGTAAAGCAAACAAGACATCCTGGGGACAATGAGGTGTATGGCACCCTCCTGGGGCCATCAGCTCACATTCTCAGTTAACTGTCCTGTGTCTCTAGCCTTCTTCAGGTGCCTATAAAGGATGAATTCAAGAACTGCCACCCATGTCAGAGTACTTGTTGGCGACCTAATCTCGACTTTCTTGTTAACCTTTCTGAAAAGCTTCCAATCCTATCAATCTAACAGGTGTCTGCACTTCTCCACACCTTTTTACTCTCCTAACTGATCAACTTTTTTTAAATCCCCATTGAATAAACCCCCATGTGTCTAACTACATGAGCTAACCCTCGTGGGATATTTATAGCTCCTCTGGCCTGGCTGCGGCTGGGTCTGGAAGAAGCGTTATATTTAAGAATTGCTTCAGCGAAATCAATTTCTGAGAAGGCATTTCATAAAAATAAACCTGACTTAGCCCCACCCTATAAGAAGAACTAATTGCTCCTTCTTTTCTGGGTGTTCCTGAGGCACTTTGTACATATCTCTATGATTACTCTTGTCATAATTATGTGTTTAGAGATCCATCCTCCTTCAATACAAGGTATTGTGGGCTCTGGCAGGGCAGACAGCCAAGATACCAGCATATAGATGAATTTTAATTAATGCTTTTTTAAAAAAATCATGAGCCAATTAAATAAATTTTAAAATGGTCCTACATCAGTAAAAATGAATTTAATTTTGAACCTCCGTAATATATAGGGAAATATGACAAAAACTTACCACAGAGACAACCATACATATTTAATTTAAAGTACAGTTTATCCTAGATGGAAGATATTTAATTAAATGAGGGTAACAGAAACTTTTTTTAAAAATTAAGCTTGGACTCACTTTCTTTCTTTGTCTTCTTTTTTCTTTTGGTTTGTTTTTGGTTTTGCTTTTTAACCAAAGCATTATTTTATACTATTCAAAGATTTCATGCCTTTTATGATCAGCAACTTAGAATAACTTTTTTTTTCAGACAAACAATTCTGCAGGAAAACAATTAGATAAATGACCCCGAAAGTATTTTACAGAATAGTTTTGTTTCATGGTAGAAGTTTGCTTGGGAGGATTTATAGCCGTTCTGATGTTGCTGATCACTCATAGTGAGGTGCTAAGTACAGCACGAGAGCTTGCTCACAATCTGGACTTGACAGACTTTTTCCAAAGCAACTTGGTTAAATCATGTGAAGTGCATTAAAAACCTACATTTTTTGGAGAGGAAATTTTTGCATTCTATGTATACAGGTTTTTTAGATTAAACAGAACTCCCAGACTGGCCTCCTTGAGAGCTGCAACATCTTGACCAATTCAGGTGGGTGAATGACGGAAGAATGAATGGATGATCTTTAGCCAGGACTGGATCTTTGAATCATCAGGGAACTCCTTCGAACACTTGGCTGGGTCCCACCCCAGCTGGCTCAGTCAGGACCTCCCAGGGAGGAGCTCAGCCTGCCTTTATCCCAAAGCTCCCAGGCGATTCTGACACACAGCCCAGGTTAACAATCACCAGGACAAAATCCAGTCTTCATGTTTATTGAGGGAGGCTCAGTATTCAGGCAGAGTGATTATAACATTTATGGTCCAGGCAGGGAAATAGGTGGTGAAATGCGCATTATTAGGAATTATACCAGGATAAACTGTAACTGGGACTGTCTCAAACTGAGACATGTGGTCACTCTTCAGCACCTGAGGTTTATTTTAAAAAGTGGCAAAAGTTTTCATTATTTTAAGAATGTTAATGTAAACAACGATACATACTTGTATAAAGAAAATTGCCATGTGCAGCCCTTGGTACATGAAAAACCCAACTATTAGAAAAGTCTGTACCAGTCCCACCTCCAGTAGAACAAAGTCTCCTCTTTGGAGGCCCCCAGTGTGTGTTTTATGTGCCGTCACCAGGGGTTTAACCAAGTTGCTTGGGGAAAGGAAGTCAAACCCAGGTTGCCCTGTGGTAGTTTCAAAATATGACCACAAATGTTTCACACTAATCTCTTCACATGGTGGGGCCTACTTTTCCTCCCCTGAGCATGGGCTGGACTTAGTGACTTGTTCTGGACAAATAGATTATGAAGCCAGTGACAGTGTGTGACTTCTAAGGCGAGGTCACAAAATGCCTTGCAACTTTTGCTCCTTGCACTCCCTCCTGAAACACTTGCTCTACGGGAAGTCGGCCACCACGCTGTGAGGATAGTCAAGCAAACACAGGAAAAGGTCCACATGGCAACGCGTAAGGCATCCTGACAAAACTTGGCAAAAACTAAGCCATCTTCCAACTATTTTATATAACTCTAAGCATAGCTGTGCAACCTCAGCCTCATGTCAGAAGCACCCAGTAAAGCCATTCCCACTTTAAACTGCTAAGTTTTAGGGTGATTTGTTATGTGGCCATAGACAACTACTCCACCTACAGTCTTCAACCTGGTGATCTTTGTGATCAGGCCATACTTTCATGAGATCACCTACTACTCGGGGCTGATTATGCAGCCTGTTGCCTGTGCATGCTCCTGTAATAACATTCTCCATCACTTCTGAGCTCTGACCACCTACACACATGGACTCCGGCCATACGGGGCCCCCCGGAGGTGCCATGGGACCCAACACTAAAGCAGATGTGAGCAGCTGGACCACTTCACCGCTCTCCATCAGCACATGGACAATTCTCCATCCAGAAAGCGAGGAAAGAAATGGCTGCCCTGCTCGTTAGCTTACAGAGATTGAAGTGAATTACGCACACACTGGGACTGTGTGTAAATGACCATCAAGTAGACCCTGTCTCTTCACATCCTGTGTGTAGGCTTAGCCTATCCTAGTAGGCAATGGCGACAACTGCAACAGCAATGAGGGACCACATTCTGTGCAGCAAGCAGGACACTGCAACATCCAAAACTGCCAGCAAGCCTGCAGTGGTCCTGCTTGAGTACAGACAACACCGAGGCTCTGGGATCAAATCCATTTGTCCCAGCAGGTAACTCCTTTCTCTTACCTTAGCTTTGTTCTCCCACCACTACCCCGAGGTGCTCTCCACCCACACTGTCCCCACCACAGTCAATGTTCGTGAAGTCAAGGAAGCACCATCTGAGCAGCATTCCCTAGATTAAAAGTGGGCTGAGCCAGGGAAGCCAAGGGTAGGTGTTGCACCTTGCATCCTTCGACCCCGCCCTGAGGCCAGACAGGCTGCACAGCAAACTTCCCAAAGATGAGCCGGCAGGACTGGCCACACGCATGCACGTGCTCCTCGGGGCCAGGCACGCTTAACACAAGGAGGAACACAGTGAGGCTGCAGGCAAAGCCACACGCAGCCACGTCCACTGCCTGGCTGCCTGGGAGGTGAGGAGCTGGCTGCTAAGAAAGTATTATATTCCAAAGAACTTGTGCAAATTCTTTGCTTCCACAATGCTGTGGAACAGAAAAGAAGCTGAATCAGTGGCGACAGTAGAAATTCAGACCTTGCTTATCTTCTGTTGTCTTTCTCTCTTGTCCTAAAGTCACGAGTTTCAAACAAACTGCAGGATTAATAACCTCCAGTGTATCAGCCCAAGTTCCAGGGCACTCTGGACCTTCTCGGATCCAGTCGCAGTGTTCTAATGAGGGTGAGTGCTGCAGCCCTGGGCCCAGCTCCTGCTTAGAGAATGATAGAACATTTAAGACCTGAAATGGTGCCCAGGGAGGGGGCATCATATGGCTTCCTGGCCACAGGTGTGGGCTCCATAACCCTGAGCAACCTGCTTCACCTCTCTGAGATTCAGTGTCCTCATCTCCAAGACAGTGACAATGGTGCTTACGCACAGGTCTACTGAGGGGAGGAGGGACATGAGGCACAGAAAACCCCACAGGACTGGCCATGTACTCCCTGTTCAAGGAGCACCTTCACTGACTATGCACATGGATACATATCGCAGCAACTTTAAATGCTACAGAAGTATCTGGAAGCTCACTCTCAACGGCATGCTTATCCTGCTGCAGACAGGTGCATGGACCACACCAGGACTAGCGCTGGCCTTCAGCACTGCTGCCAACATAGGCCACGCGTCTCTGGCCCTCATAGTCGTATTGGCTTTGCTCCTTTCCTGCTTTATTGTTACTTGTGTTCAAGGCTTGGATTTCAGACTCAAAATTAAGATCATTAAAGTATGGAGGGCTCTCCCGCCCAGCCAGGGTCGCTGACAGTTCCTAGTGAGCGTGTCACATGGCGTGGCAGAAGAGCAGTGTGCACCCACAGGCCTGGGTCTGCGTCCTGTTAGCACCACCTGTGGGACACAGGGATGCTGTCTGAGCTCACTGTCCTTGTGGGTAAAAGAGGTGACGCCTTCTCATGGCGAGCTCTGGAAATGAAATGATAAACTACGACCCCGGCCAACAGGACCTGAGCCCCACCCACAGCAAACGCTCGCTCTTCTCTCATGACACCTGCATCTTCGCAAGGACCTTACTTTTTACTCATGCTGCTCATATTTCCTGGAAAACCCTCGCCCTCCCCCAACCCAGTTTAGACGCAGAATTTTCATCAGGGCCCCAGGATCCTGCCCACAAACACTAGAGTTGCACATGGCTGGGGTAAGAGCCTGCGCTGACCCGTGTGACTAGTGGGTCCAGGTCTGGGGTTAACCACTCCACCAGCTGCCCCCAGTCACAGTGATGAACCTCTCGGTGTCGGGGAGGAGGGCAGCCCGACTCCATGGGTCACTGTAAGTAGTGAAGGAGGCGACATGTCCTGACAACATTGGCTGCTGCCGCCCAGTGGGACCTGGGCAAAGGGCAGGGGAATGACCCGACACCCGTGTCTCCTCCAGAGAAGGCCTCCCTCCTCTCGCCTGCCCTGCCCCGCACCACTCTCCCCTCCTCTGTGCTTCCCTGGCCAATCCCATCTCATCTAGGGACAGAAGCATCTGGAGGACAGAGTCCCATATGGCTCATCTTTTATCCTCTTCTCCACATGCGCTGCACTCAGTATTTGAGGAAACGAGTAAGGGTAGAAACTTCTTCAAACTCCCACCTCCCCTCCACTCAGCCCCCATCTGGTCAGGACGCCAACCCCGCCATCACCCAGGCCAGAAGGCTCACGGGCCACACTCTCTCCTTCTGGCTGGGCAACCTGTGATTCAGGGCGGGTCTCACGATGTAGCAGCATTGCCCCTTCCTTCCCACCTTGCTGCTGGCAGAGGCCAAGCCCTTGTCCCTCAGGCCTGGGCCACTGTCATGCCAGCTCTCCCCACAGGTCCCCACTCTCTCTTCTTCCCTCCTGGGCTTCTCCACACCCTGGCATCAGTCTAACAGTCTAAGACCTACCTTTACCTACAAGCATGGTGCTCTCCTGCTCAAAAACCTGACTGATCCACCAGTTCTCCAAGAGAAAATCCAAACTCCCCTACTGCCAGCCCACTGCAACGTGGTCCCAGGCCCTCCGCCATCCTGACCGCCCCTCTGGCAGACTACAGCTCTGTCGGCCCCATTGGTGGCTTGGTAGTGGGAACAGCCTGTGCAAGCTCTGTCCTCGGGCTTCCATGCATGGCGCTCATCCGCTCCTGCCCTTCCACCTTACCATGTTTTATCCAACTTTCAACCCCCAGCCCCAAACCTGACAAGCTTCTCTCATCTCCCAGTTTCAGAGCAGTTCCACTCCTCCACAGTCAGAGCCAGAAGCCTTTCCTCCCTATTGGTGTTGGCTGGTCTTCAGTGCCCTGGCCTCCCTGGCCTCCTCCCCGAGGGCAGACACCCACTGTCCCTGGGCTGCACTTCTTACCCCTTCCTAGGAGGTGCTTAGGAGATCACTGAAGACTGTCTGCGGCCACGCCCCAGCATGATGCATTTGGAGGGATCGCACAAATAAAGCAATGATGCCATCATTTCCTAGCAGTTACAGCTGATAAGAAATTCCAATCCAAGACATTCTACTACTAAAGTAAATTGATAAGACCATTAATTTTTTTTTTCTAAAGAGTCACCATTATGGTAATAAATACGCTTTCAAAATATCGGAACTTGACCTGAGTTTATTTTCACTCCTTGATAATGAGCTACTACTGTTTTCAAAGAAGACCTTACACAGGGCAAAAGGCAGAGTTATCAGAGAGCATTAGAGGCATCTTTCCCCCACCCCCAACCAACGGTCCTGGTGACTCACTTTTTGGCATGTACTAAATCACTGGCTCAATCTTCCCAATGTAATACTGAAACTATGACAACAAGGCACTGCTCACAGGGCTGCATTCTTAGACACAAGCTACTGTTTTTATCGCTTGTACTTCACAAATCAGAATGTTTTAAAAGACAACAATACAGAGATGTTTTCCCAAGACTCACAACAAAGTTAATACAACGGACTGTAATTTCAAGTTTAAGCTTTTACATTCACATGCAGAGTGCAGAGATATATACAAATGTTTTGTGCCCTTTTATAAAATCTGGGGCTACAAAACCTAGTGAACATGGAATGGAAAGTCCATCACCCAAACCAGCCACCCGTCACCATGCGTATCTGACTGTAGTGTGCGTGCTGAGGCGGCACTGCCAGGGGTGAGCAGGGACAAGGTGGCATCCCCGCGGCCCCCAGACAGGAGGAAGCACAGAAACAGAGGCAGCTTCATCCTCTTACTTGCCATTACTTTCCTTTAGCAAAAATGGCTCAATCCAGAGGAAGTTTGCCAAAGCAACAGATATTCATGGAGCACCTATGTACATGCAGTTAATGTCCTTGGGGTGAGGATTTTACCAAGCTTTTAGATGTTACGTATGACAAACACGGACACACTTACCAAACTTCAGCTTATCTACCCATGCAACTCTGAACAGGGCACACACCAATGTCCTCTGATCTGCCCTGTTTGGATCCTTCCCTTACACTTTTCCCAGTGGGGCTACAGACTTGCTCAGTGTTTTATCTAATATTCAAACATCATTAACATCATTGTTCAAGGCAATCGTCCTATGTTATTATTTCTCTCAGCTGTCTGCAGAGCTGCTGACAGAATGTGTGGGACAGACTGCTGACTGAGCTCACGCCAACACTGAACTCAGACACTTATTTTCATGTTCCTTTAGTGGGTAAAGAAAATCATGCAATGATGCTGGGGACAGCCTGGAGTTCAGTGGGAAGTCCCCACACACTGGCCCAATGGTCAGGAGATTGGAATCCAGTCCCAGACTGTCACCCACGCCAAGTCAGCTGGGAAGGTGACTTGGTAAGAGGGGGAGGCACACCTGCCTCACGGAGGGATGTGGTCTTGCCCTCACAACAGCCAAGAACTGCCAGGAAAGTAAACACACAGCACCACACCACGATGTCTGTTAGGAGCAGTGAGGCAGAGGTCACCAGGATGGGGTAGGGGTCACTGGGCTGAGGTGAGGTGCCACGTGCACCCAGCTTTCTAGCAAAGCTCCTCAAGAGGGACAAGGTCCCCATTAGTTCTCCTAGTAGCCCCCAATCGTCCCTGCCCAACACATTACGTCATCATTCCCGTGACCCTCCTGGTCCTGGTACAAGCTTGTGTTTACAACATCTCAAATGTGATTTATGAATACAAGCTATGATTCTTATTATATTCGTTTTAAACTAACCGATTCCTTCCGTAATTACAATCATCATTAGTTTCCTATCAAGGTAGCACTGGCTGCATTGCTACCATAAGAAAACACAATGGTAACAGTAGTATTTCCAACTGGAAATGCAGTGCAAGTTTCCATAGAAACAGGTCTCAGGAGAGTGTTTCATGTCTATTATATGTTCTTGGTCCAGACTGATGGATTATTAATAGAAAAACAGTAATAGAAAAATAATAGGAAAAAAAGAGGAACTATTACTGTATGGCAGGCAACCCAATAGGTCCTTTCACTCCTCATCTCTCTGCCTCATAAAACCGGTAATCCTGGTATCTCCATCTCTAAACAACCCCTCAGAGTTATGTGGCTCCCTGTGGCAGAAAATGCAGGTGAAGGTCTTTGCATCCTACTGCTCTGAAGACTAAAACCCTCAGCACAGCAGTGGGCAGAGTGCTTGCAAATGGTCAGGCCCCTGGGAGCACATCCCCACCCCTCTCGTGACAAAACCAAGGGGGATGCAAGCACAGCCTGTGGAAAATCTTCTTGCACTTTCATTTGTATAAAATAAATGCAAACGCATTGATATTTTCATGTCAAAGAATATTTAGCATTATATCAATAAAAGCATTGCCTACCTACCTAAAAATGTTATGCAAATCAAGTGCATACCCCTCAGGGCACAGGGACTTATCATCAAAGCCAGTTCAGTTTACAAAGGAGCCAGCTGTTCCTTCCCATTAGGCTCCTCAGTTGGTCTTACCAGGACCATAAGGATACTGCATAATTTTGGATTCAGAAAATGAAAAGTAAACATCAAGAAAACATTTGAAACATATAATTTTCCTCTGAGGTTGCCGTTCAGAGCCCTTGTCTAAAAATCAGTGTTTTCTACAGACCAATAGTTAAAGAGACAAAAGGTATATTCTTCCAACTGTGCACGTCATTTATGACAATCAGTTATAACTGACAGGAGAGGATTCTGCACCGGTAGGTAAAACATGAGAGGGGTAAATATTTTTGTAAGAGCGATTAAAACAAAGTTTTTTTAAAAAAATAAAATTGATCGAGGGATGTCTCACTGCATACGCCCTGGGAGAGCTAAGAACACATGTGGGACATTCGTAGCACTAAACAGCCCACAAACTGAAGGGCAAGTGGGTGCTTAATACACCAAATGCATCGTACTTGATGCATGGACACAGCGCTGCCTCCACCCCAGGGTCAGTGTCTCTTGGTGCAAGCATAACACTGACAAGGGGGCTCTAGGAACACAGCAACGCCAGGCACGTGAACCTCTGAGCAGCTCCTCATACACCAGGGCTCCCTTCTCTCCATGCTCAGCTTGTCCCTGCTGCAGACAAGCACCTGTGATAGCCAATGAGTGTAGTGCCCAGCACGTCCCAGCCAGCAGAGCCCACCAACCTGCAGGGAAGAGGATGAGGCAGTTAAAGAATCCACCAGCTCATTAGACAGGCTCTCACAGCTGGGAGCAGGGGCTGCCTAAGGTTACCAGGAGAAAACACAATTAGCAAATCTGAAGGTCTGGATTCCTTGTAGCTCCTACTTTGAAGGAAGCTCATTTATTGGGCAAAGCAGAGCTCTGCACTTTCATTAAATTTATCAGCCAAAGACACAGTGAGCTGAGTCAACACGCAGTACAAAAGGGAGGCTTTTAAACGTTTATTAATTCATAAGCCAGTATCAAGGCAGAACATCTTGCTTTGAGGAGGGAAGAATCTGGATTTGACTCCTTATATTAATTCATAAATGCTTTAACTATGCTCAACAACAGCTGACTTTGGTCTTCTCCTATCAAACACCACATATTTCTTTCAAAAAATAAAATCCCCCCTAAGAGTCTCAGCAGGTCTGCATCCTAGCAATGCACGTACTCGTGCACTGCTGCAATGAAACAGGTAATATAAGGAGCGTCCAATATGCGGATTAAGTTGTATAGATGTTTGCAAGTGGACTATTTTTTAGCAAAATTCTGATGAGAAATTCAGGCAGTTCAGATACGGGGGAACAACATCATCTGCCACCCTGCAGGGAGCCAGAAAGGTGGCTTTGGCAAAGGAGGCTTTGGAAGCTGAGTTCCACGCTTCCACGTGGTATAGCAAGATGACCACAGCTTGAGGAGCTGGACACTGGACAAGAGACCTTCATGGGACAATCTCACCTATGAACTGGGGAGGACAGCTGCTGTCCTGCCAACTTCAGGGGGCCTCGATGGGAGTTCAAACCTCCTGGTGTGCAACAGGCAGCTAGAAAATGCCATCAGACAAGTGACTAAACCGCAGAAATAAGGCAAGTCCTTGTGGAGAACAATTTTGTTCCCTCTTTTTAGAAACATTTATGACCAAAAAAATCATCATCCCAAAAATGTGAAACATTACGGTAAGTAAAAAGTTTACAAGGAAATATTCCAAATTAAAATATTTTTTCAGTGTTTTTCAATTTCAATTAGTCTAATTTCCAAATTAGTTTTCATTACTTTCCTGAATGCTGTGAAATTCACACACTAACCTCATTCAGGACACAGTCTTTGACCATGGCTTGCTCCATTGGAACCAATCGAATACATCTGAGCAGTGGTAAAGCGTAGCCATTTAGGGGGTTTTTAAACCACGAGAAACAGACCTTAGCACCCCAATTAACATTTTTAAATCCACTTGGGTGATTTGGCTCTTGTAGGAGATTCACAATTCACTCTTCCCATGTGTGATATTGTTAAAACACTGTTAACCATTATGATGCAATAAGTTGTTTGGGCGCAGAGTAGGAGGGAGAAAGTTTTCAATTCCACCCAAAACCAATTCTCTGTGATAACTATAGACAGCAGGATGGATGTGGGCTGGCAGAGCAATGGGAAATCCCAGGAGGGGCTGTCCCAAGTGGCCAATGTCTAGACCCTGGCTGCAGTCAGTCTCCCCTCTAATGGTTTGTGCATTGAATATTAGTGGGTTTTGCTCTTAATTAAGGGGTTCTAGCTAACGAAACTATATTTAGACTAAAAAATTTAGCCACATGAACAAAAGGATACATGTCGGCTATATTATCACTCTCACCCAAGACTATTTTATATACAACTGCCAAGCCATTAAGGTTGTAAAAGAAAAAACCAGCCAGAACTGATTCGGGGATGTGCAGTTTTGCCAAGTGCTGGAAGATAGCTTTAACTTCATGCCCACTCCCACACACACATGCACGCACTATCTGCTCACATACAGCTGGTTTTCCCTTCACATTCCTTAGCCTTAGTTTGCCACTTAAGTGTTTAGCTGCTCAGGCTATTTACATGTAATTATAAAGTCAATATACTTGGTAGTTCTCCTCTTCCAGGTCTCTGACTCTTCAGGCCACACAGCACTTAAGATGAGGCTTCCTCAACATCCTAAGCAAGCTCCCTCCCACTCACCCACTCCCCCAAGCCAGCAGGAAGGGAGAGAGTTCCACATTCCCAGGGGCTACTCTGAGGGCCCGGGCAAGGGATCCTCCCTCCTGCCTCTGCAGGAGGGCACCTGCTATGAATGAGCGGAAGTGGCCAGGCGTGGACAAGGAGAACAGACACAATGCAAGCAAAGAACATCAGCACCCTGTTTGCAACAGGGTGTTACAAACAAAGCCCTGGTTATGGCCCACCTTTGGGATTAAAGTCTACCTGTGGCTTCCTCCCCTTGGAATTCCAAAGGCTGGTTTTGGAGATCAGTGCTTTCCTGGACACACACAGGCCTCGAGGGCGTGCACCTTCTCCGTGCCCAGGACTGCAGGGAGACTGCGCTCTGGAACCCAGCCTCTAGACAGGCCTGCATCAAGTGCACCCACGGCCACGCTGTGGAATCCCAGACAACTGTCTGTGAGTACGCTCAGAAGCAAACTCAGGACGTGCTTTTCAGAGAACCAGGAACTGCCAGGGACAGCCCTTCCCAGGACCCTGATGGGAGGGAGGGGAGCCATGTGCTGACCTACCCATCTGCCCACTTATGCCAACGCCTCACCTGGCCCTCCCCAGTCAGCAATGCAATCGTGTTGGCGAAGGTCTCTGTCCCTCTGCCTCCATGCTGCTCTTAATGATCATGTGGTTACGGCTGGGCCGAGGGGACATGAGCAAAGGGATCTGTGTGACTGCGGATCGGGCCTCAGGCAGGGCTGGAGCAGATGGAGGCCACACGCCTGCCAAGGCAGAGCAACAGACAGAAAGAAGCTGGTCCCTGATAACGTGGCGCCTCGGTACCAGCCCTGAATGCCGGTGTGGACTTTTAGCTACGAGGGAGAGACAACTATCTCCTCTTTAAGGCACTAACACTTTATGTTCCTCAAAATAATACCTCTTAACACCTCCCAAATCTGCAAAGAACCGGGCTGCAAGGCTGGCAAGCCATGTCAAAGCATATCAGTTCCAAATAATTTAGTGCCAGTTGATCCGTCTGTTCTCATATAGTCTGGCAAAAACAAGATCAAACAGCAATTTAAGAAAGTTGATTTTTTTGAAGGAAGGATCTAGAATATTGTGGGAATACTTTGAATCAGATGATTTTTGAGCTCACAAGTCTTAAGATCATCTTATCCAACTCCCTGCTCTAACCAACCGGAAGCAGAGGTTGTTCTAACTGTAGCACAGGCCACAAACCAATGACACAGAAACCTACAAAGTAACATCCCTACCTCCAAGGAGCTCAGAATTCAGCGGGTCAGAAGGACAAGCTAATGGAAAATCCTAATCCTGTGTGCGGGTTTCTTACAGGGGAAAGCACAGGGCCACCAGAGAGCGAGTCCCAGAAGAAGGCCTTGGAAGGGCAGCCCCGCCGCAGCTGGAAGAACAAGCAGGCGTCCTTCTGGGAGAGAAGGAGAAAAGCCTGCCAGGCCAAGGTGAGAGAGAAGGCCTGAGACCTGGGCGAGGTCAAACGGAGACGGACAAAACCAGAGACTGGAGCCTCCCATCCACTGCCACGGCCACATACGGCTATTTAAATTTAAGTGGATGAAAATGAAATACAGTGAAAGATTCAGTTCCTCCAATGCACCAGCCACGTGGTGTCTCTGTTGGGGCAGCACTGACGGAGAACATTTCGCCCTGCGGGGGAGTGTTACCACACACCCCTGGGTTGGGTGAACGCGGAGGGGCCCTGCCGGGATGGGCCTACAGATGCTGCAGGTAAGTTTAATCTTGCACAACTGGCACCAGGGCCCAAATCTTCTTATCTCTGAGCCAATGCTCTTTCCACTAACTCTCCCTCTCTGCCTTTGATAGGAGAAAGTCTAATAGGATTAGCAAAGGAGCAGAAGGCATTCTGAATCAGGGAAGGATACCCTGCTGGGCCCAGAAGGCCACTTACCCCTCAGCTGCACACAGTGGGGGTGTGGGCAGGTCCACAGGTCTCCACGGAGAAAGGACAGCAGGTGCTCTGGCCGCCCCAGTCTGGGGGAAGTGAGAGTGTCCCTCAGGCAAGGGCTCCTCATGGGGGTTCTTGGGCAGTGACCACTGCATGGCACCCCGGAGAGAAGATGGGGGCAGGGGAGATTTGGGTCATTTTCTTAAGGGATAAGGACTTCAACAATTTCTTGAAGTCCATCGGTGTCTTCTTAAATGGCTTGGTTTGGTGGAGGTGGGAATTGGATCTATAAAAGTATTTGTGCAAAAGCATTTAGGAATCTGTGTAATCAAATGTATCTAAGTAAAATATATTCTGACAGTTGCTTAAAAAGCTTTTTCTCTTTTTTTCTTTTTTTAATAGAAATGTTTTTAGCTGGGGGATTATTCTAATTGGACTTGGCCTGTAGAAGACATGGCCCTGGCAAGCAGCAGCTCACCACCTGATGAGGGACCATGTTAAAACCTGAAAAGCCACGGAGTATCTCGTGGCTGGGAAGAGCCATCTTTCTTTAGAGGGGTTGCTCAGAAGCATAGGGACAGTCCCTGAGACAGGCAGTACGGATTGCATATAATCCAACTGGACACCAATTGTCTTTTGTCACACCAGGGTACACAGCAAACACTAGAATAAATAGCACTAGGTCTTGAAAGCAATGACTATCAGTAGCTTTGCAATAAGCAACTGAAATCACACCAAGTATACATAAGAAAAAAGTTTAATACTACTCCAGGATGAGACAGGTGAAAAAGAATTATGGAAACATGAAGGAAAAGTGATATATGCTACCCATCAATTCAGGTACCAAAAGCCAAATACGATGTTTCAATACAGAAACGCTCAATGGATGAAGAGGAAGTGAGAACACAAATGTACAAAATGGGGGGGGGGGTGTGAGAACTAAAATTTATAACAATAAATGAAAATCATGAAACCACAAAAAGGTATATTATCAATATATCAATACATATCAATAATGTAAATCAATATTAAATATAGTATTTTAAGTAGAAAAACGTACAAAGATACAAATATGTAAAAGCCTTCAGTGTGTACCATATGCTACAGTATATGGTAACTGGAAAAAAGGTATAACTAAAATTATCCAACAAATAAAATCCACAGACTTCATAATTAAATGTGGATGGGGAGAGGATGAAGGGATGTAGGGAAACACCACATAATAAATACACACTCTGTTAAACGTTTTTAACTGAGCTCAAGCCTAAATCAGAACGAAGTATTACTATATTTCAGATCTGCATGTCTTTGACCTAAACATTACTCTAGTATCAAATATTTCTGCTCACTTTTTTAAAACTGTTGACCAATTGAAAAATTAAATTTAATCATGAATTTAATAACAAAGCACAAAAGGCCTAGAAACCTAAACTGCTTATTATGGTGTATATCCTATAATCATTGTTTTCTCAGTAATTATGGGAGCACTCTTGGGTATGCACAAATAATGACTTCATTTTCCAGCTTCCAAATTACAAAGAGTTCATAGAATTCAGGTGTGCATAGACGTGGGGGCTGTCACTCATTGCCTGGGTCACGGTCCCATCCAGTAATGATCCTCTCTACCTGTGCAATGGAGATCATGAGAAAACACAGGAGGGACTGCAGGCTGGAGTTCCTGGAGGTAGAGGAGACTTAACATTTACAAAAACCTTTAAACCAGATTGTCATCACACTTCAGTTCCATCATTCTCACACAAGCACTAAGAAATAACAAAAATGCTTTGAGATTATGTGATACTGTGACAAAGAAATATACAACTCCTCTAATTTATTAGTAAAAATTATAATTACAAGAGAATAAAATTCCTAGGTCTACTCTCCACTTTACACTGACCCCTAACTTTGACATTCTTAAATGAATCGCCAAGATAAAGAGAGCCCAGAGGTAATGTCTTTTAAAAATATTGCTCAAATTAAGTTGGGAAACTTTCACGTAACATATAATTATACATGCTCCCATTTGAAAGAGTGTAAACACATTCTCTAAAACATTAGCCAAAAGCAAAAAGGTCTAAAAACCTAAGCTTCTTATTATGGTGTACAGTGGTTAGTATTTCCTTAATATTTGCATGCTTATGAGGGTTTATTGCAGAATGTTATTGTGGCTGGCCCATGTTACTACCAAGAGTAGCAGGCTTCTATACTTAACATTACATTGGGTGTCGACAGTACTACAGTAGCTCAAGTTACCCACTTCGATTAATTTTTTAAAATTTCTTCTTAGTCTAATAACTTGATTGAATAAATACAAATTTATGCAGAGAAATGAATAACAGCTATGTCTACATGAAGCCTACTTTTTGATGAAACTAATCAGGAAACTTCCACTGATTTTTACATAAGCAAACTACTTGAATGCAGCCATTGATCAAATGCACCAGCTGTTCTGACATTTCATGTCACTGGAGATGATTCTATTCCACAGAAATATTTCTTTCCTCCATAGGAAAAAAATCAGGCATTATCCTGACAAATACCCAGCCTTCTGTCCCTTATCGATATAAGGCCCAATGGAAAACTAAGCCCTGTAGCCCCTAACAACGGACTACTGGGATGGCTCCCACAAATGTTCAAACAAACTAAAAGTAAACGTGTAAAGTATGGCCTTAAATACATTTTAAAACTTCACCAAAAGGCAATTCACCGTTGTGTTCCAGAATATTTTGTCAGTTATTACACTTCAGTTGAGCTCTAAAACTCCCTAAAAGTCACATCAAGTCTGACTCGTTATTTTTTGCACACAACCTGCTTCCTAAAAGATTACTTTTCCCAGACACTGAAGTTAGTCATTAATGTTTTAAGCAAACTAATAAAAACATATAATTTCAACCCAAGTAAAAATGTGTATCTGTGTTTTAACAAAGATAACTATCAATAATTTAGTCAAATATACCATTAGTGAACATATATTCGCCAGCCTACCTTTCCCTTCCGTAATCCTCAAGAAGGGTGTTGGTAGGCCGTATTTTATAATGTGAAATGTCCTTAATTAATTGTACCCAGTCTAACCTGTTTCTACACAAGAAGGAGTGGTAGTTTCAGTCAACAACAACAACAACAAATTCATCACACCAGTTGTTCAGTACTAAGTGGGAAAATGATAGCCTACTGAAAGTTTGATTTTATAACCGACCGTTGCAGTATCGGATAGAAAACAGACTTCCCTCCCGCACGGTGCTGACACAGCCTCGTTCTCACACAACAGAGGAGACGGTACGGAGAAGAAACGGTAATTTCAGTGAAGAGCCAACAAAATCCGATTGCCACCAACAAGGTACTAAAGCCAGAAATTTCACAGCAATATCTATCCTTTATGATGGGCAAGCAATACATGGAAATTATATAAAGTATTCAAAAACCTAATGCTGTTTCTTTCCTCAGATTTTAACACAAAATAGCTTATTATTTTAACATGTAATTCTTGTCTGAAAAATATAAACACACTGATATTTTCTCGATGCCTCTTCACTAAAATCATCAACAAACAACAAATGATAAAATAATTGAGAATAATAAATAGAAGTTAAAAATAATATGCCTACATGTCTTGGACAAAGAAGTCCAAACAAGCAAATCAGATGCTGTAGATATGAAAGAATAAAATGCATCAGTAATAACAATTTCATGTTTTCTTGTCATGTCCACAGCAAAAGTCCTCAGTTTTCTGTTGCAACTCAAACGTGAAGGCCAATCAGAGCTCCGCAGGGCAGTAAGAAGGCGACCCTCCTTTGAATCTTGCTACTCAGTTTGGGGCTGGAGAGAGTGCCCCACTCTCAGGATTCCTCTCTCCACTTCTACGATCAGCTTCTCTTGAAGGATTTTACGGAGGCTCATTTTGCCGGCCTTTTAAATGTTCTCTTCTTCATATTTACTTGTAAGGTGACGGTGACAAAATAACTCAGTCTCCTTAAATAGGTTCGTTTAATAGACTAGGAAAGCCACAGATTTAAAGGTACTTCTGTTTCACATTTCTCTATGTTATTTTGGGACACCCATTACCATGAAAAAGGACTTCCCACATTTATTTTCTTTAGGGGGCATTTGTTTGTTCAAAGGGAATTATATAACCACCACTAAGTGCACTGCAAAAAAAGTTCTTTTTAACATTCTGGGCTCCAGGATTATTTGATTTGCTAACCTGTCTCACTTTTTCCTGGCATTAAAGTGAGGGTTCGAAAAAAGCCAGTTTGAAAAGCTTTTACACACTTGGGCAGCACAACTGCCTATGGCATATGGGCAGGGTGAGTCAGTGGGACACAACTGCAAAAGAGATTTGTTGTCCCCAAAGCTGCCTCTTTCAAGTCCAGTTGCTATAGCGGAAAGTGGGCCCCGCTCCGTCAGCAGGTGCAGGGCCCACCCCAACCGCTCATTCCATTCGCAAGACTCATAACACATTTGTCCAGGCGAGAGAGGTCGAAGGTCTGCGGCGCAGCGCACTGAAACCTCCAATGTCCACTGGGCCGCGCGACCCCGCCGTGCAGCGGACGCGGGCGGGTGGGATGGACACGGTTCAACCCGGCTCAGGATGCGGGTAAAGGGCGGGACTGTTTGTTCTGTATTAGGGAAATTACTCTTTCTGCAAGTGAAATCTTGAATGTGACATGCAGTGCCTACACGCAAGGTGTGAGGATGGCAAACAGAAACCGGGAAAGGTTTGGGCAGAAGCAGGACAGAGAGACAAGGACGGCAGCTCTGACGTGCGGGCCCGCAGCTGGGTCTGCACCGCGGGCGGGTCCCACCCCCACGCCCTCACACCGTGGGAAACCCGGGAATAAAGGCAGGGAGGGGGCAGCTGTCAGGAAAACCTCCGGGCAAGCCCTCTCCACGCACCGCGAGAGCGCGGGGCCCAGGCCACTTCGAAGTCCGGAGCCCTCCCCTTCGTGCTGCGCGGCCGCGGGGGCAGACCCAAGTGGGACCCCCCCCAGAGGCAAGCCCGTGACACGCCCGAGCTGGAGGCCCGGTGTCCCCCAGCCTTCCCCCCGCCCTGGGCAAACACTCGCAGGGGACAGAGAACAGCTCGGAGCTGGGCGGGGGCGCTGCCCGCAGAGACCCCAAAAGGGCTGGCGACACAAACACACCCTGCGCGAAAGTGCGCTCCGGCCTGGGCCCGACACGTTACCTGGGCAACGACCCGGGCGCCCAAAGCACACGACACTCCCCGCCGCCGCCACCCCCTCGCTGGGCGCGGGCCGGCGGGCCGCAAAGGGGCGCCCCGCCCCGGGCGCGCGGTGCGGGCGCGGCCGTCCCCGCCGAGTGCAGCCCAGCCCCAGCCCCGCGCGCCCGCTTACCCGGTCGGGGGCTTGGCCGCCGAAGCGCGCGGCGCGTCCATGCTGCGGCGGGCCGGGGCGCGGGCGGGGCTCGGGCCGGGCCGAGTCAGGCGCTGGCTGCGGCCGCCGCCGCTGCCGCCCTCATTCACTTTTTC